>NW_027315102.1:0-74593 GCF_023375885.2 Dermacentor andersoni | reverse complement strand
AGACGCGGATGAAGTTTTCTGCAAAAGCACAAGATGTGCATGCAAATGGTGCTTTTGGCAGAACGCGCATGTGGATTTCTACCAAACGACGTGCTAAGCATGCCGATGGTGCTCTTTTTAGCACCCGCGCACGGATTTGTGCGAAAACGCGTTTTAAGCACGCACATGCATCTTTTGGTAGACGCGGATGAAGTTTTCTGCAAAACCACAAGATGTGCGTGCAAATGGTGCTTTTGGCAGAACGCGCACGTGGATTTCTACCAAACGACGTGCTAAGCATGCCGATGCTGCTCGTTTTAGCACCCGCGCACGGATTTGTGCGAAAACGCGTTTTAAGCACGCACATGCATCTTTTGGTAGACGCGGATGAAGTTTTCTGCAAAACCACAAGATGTGCGTGCAAATGGTGCTTTTGGCAGAACGCGCACGTGGATTTCTACCAAACGACGTGCTAAGCATGCCGATGCTGCTCTTTTTAGCACCCGCGCACGGATTTGTGCGAAAACGCGTTTTAAGCATGCACATGCATCTTTTGGTAGACGCGGATGAAGCTTTCTGCAAAACCACAAGATTTGTATGTAAATGGTGCTTTTGGCAGAACGCGCACGTGGATTTCTACCAAACGACGTGCTAAGCACGCCGATGCTGCTCTTTTTAGCACCCGCGCACGGATTTGTGCGAAAACGCGTTTTAAGCATGCACATGCATCTTTTGGTAGACGCGGATGAAGTTTTCTGCAAAAGCACAAGATGTGCATGCAAATGGTGCTTCTGGCAGAACGCGCACGTGGATTTCTACCAAACGACGTGCTAAGCATGCCGATGCTGCTCTTTTTAGCACCCGCGCACGGATTTGTGCGAAAACGCGTTTTAAGCACGCACATGCATCTTTTGGTAGACGCGGATGAAGTTTTCTGCAAAACCACAAGATGTGCGTGCAAATGGTGCTTTTGGCGAACGCGCACGTGGATTTCTACCAAACGACCTGCTAAGCATGCCGATGCTGCTCTTTTTAGCACCCGCGCACGGATTTGTGCGAAAACGCGTTTTAAGCATGCACATGCATCTTTTGGTAGACGCGGATGAAGTTTTCTGCAAAACCACAAGATGTGCATGCAAATGGTGCTTTGGGCAGAACGCGCACGTGGATTTCTACCAAACGACGTGCTAAGCATGCCGATGCTGCTCTTTTTAGCACCCGCGCACGGATTTGTGCGAAAACGCGTTTTAAGCATGCACATGCATCTTTTGGTAGACGCGAATGAAGCTTTCTGCAAAACCACAAGATTTGTATGTAAATGGTGCTTTTGGCAGAACGCGCACGTGGATTTCTACCAAACGACGTGCTAAGCACGCCGATGCTGCTCTTTTTAGCACCCGCGCACGGATTTGTGCGAAAACGCGTTTTAAGCATGCACATGCATCTTTTGGTAGACGCGGATGAAGTTTTCTGCAAAAGCACAAGATGTGCATGCAAATGGTGCTTTTGGCAGAACGCGCATGTGGATTTCTACCAAACGACGTGCTAAGCATGCCGATGGTGCTCTTTTTAGCACCCGCGCACGGATTTGTGCGAAAACGCGTTTTAAGCACGCACATGCATCTTTTGGTAGACGCGGATGAAGTTTTCTGCAAAACCACAAGATGTGCGTGCAAATGGTGCTTTTGGCAGAACGCGCACGTGGATTTCTACCAAACGACGTGCTAAGCATGCCGATGCTGCTCGTTTTAGCACCCGCGCACGGATTTGTGCGAAAACGCGTTTTAAGCACGCACATGCATCTTTTGGTAGACGCGGATGAAGTTTTCTGCAAAACCACAAGATGTGCGTGCAAATGGTGCTTTTGGCAGAACGCGCACGTGGATTTCTACCAAACGACGTGCTAAGCATGCCGATGCTGCTCGTTTTAGCACCCGCGCACGGATTTGTGCGAAAACGCGTTTTAAGCATGCATATGCATCTTTTGGTAGACGCGGATGAAGTTTTCTGCAAAACCACAAGATGTGCATGCAAATGGTGCTTTTGGCAGAACGCGCACGTGGATTTCTACCAAACGACGTGCTAAGCATGCCGATGCTGCTCTTTTTAGCACCCGCGCACGGATTTGTGCGAAAACGCGTTTTAAGCATGCACATGCATCTTTTATTAGACGCGGATGAAGTTTTCTGAAAAACCACAAGATGTGCATGCAAATGGTGCTTTTGGCAGAACGCGCATGTGGATTTCTACCAAACGACGTGCTAAGCATGCCGATGGTGCTCTTTTTAGCCCCCGCGCACGGATTTGTGCGAAAACGCGTTTTAAGCATGCACATGCATCTTTTGGTAGACGCGGATGAAGTTTTCTGCAAAACCACAAGATGTGCATGCAAATGGTGCAATTGGCAGAACGCGCACGTGGATTTCTACCAAACGACGTGCTAAGCATGCCGATGCTGCTCTTTTTAGCACCCGCGCACGGATTTGTGCGAAAACGCGTTTTAAGCATGCACATGCATCTTTTGGTAGACGCGGATGAAGCTTTCTGCAAAACCACAAGATTTGTATGTAAATGGTGCTTTTGGCAGAACGCGCACGTGGATTTCTACCAAACGACGTGCTAAGCACGCCGATGCTGCTCTTTTTAGCACCCGCGCACGGATTTGTGCGAAAACGCGTTTTAAGCATGCACATGCATCTTTTGGTAGACGCGGATGAAGTTTTCTGCAAAAGCACAAGATGTGCATGCAAATGGTGCTTCTGGCAGAACGCGCACGTGGATTTCTACCAAACGACGTGCTAAGCATGCCGATGCTGCTCTTTTTAGCACCCGCGCACGGATTTGTGCGAAAACGCGTTTTAAGCACGCACATGCATCTTTTGGTAGACGCGGATGAAGTTTTCTGCAAAACCACAAGATGTGCGTGCAAATGGTGCTTTTGGCGAACGCGCACGTGGATTTCTACCAAACGACCTGCTAAGCATGCCGATGCTGCTCTTTTTAGCACCCGCGCACGGATTTGTGCGAAAACGCGTTTTAAGCATGCACATGCATCTTTTGGTAGACGCGGATGAAGTTTTCTGCAAAACCACAAGATGTGCATGCAAATGGTGCTTTGGGCAGAACGCGCACGTGGATTTCTACCAAACGACGTGCTAAGCATGCCGATGCTGCTCTTTTTAGCACCCGCGCACGGATTTGTGCGAAAACGCGTTTTAAGCATGCACATGCATCTTTTGGTAGACGCGGATGAAGCTTTCTGCAAAACCACAAGATTTGTATGTAAATGGTGCTTTTGGCAGAACGCGCACGTGGATTTCTACCAAACGACGTGCTAAGCACGCCGATGCTGCTCTTTTTAGCACCCGCGCACGGATTTGTGCGAAAACGCGTTTTAAGCATGCACATGCATCTTTTGGTAGACGCGGATGAAGTTTTCTGCAAAAGCACAAGATGTGCATGCAAATGGTGCTTTTGGCAGAACGCGCATGTGGATTTCTACCAAACGACGTGCTAAGCATGCCGATGGTGCTCTTTTTAGCACCCGCGCACGGATTTGTGCGAAAACGCGTTTTAAGCACGCACATGCATCTTTTGGTAGACGCGGATGAAGTTTTCTGCAAAACCACAAGATGTGCGTGCAAATGGTGCTTTTGGCAGAACGCGCACGTGGATTTCTACCAAACGACGTGCTAAGCATGCCGATGCTGCTCGTTTTAGCACCCGCGCACGGATTTGTGCGAAAACGCGTTTTAAGCACGCACATGCATCTTTTGGTAGACGCGGATGAAGTTTTCTGCAAAACCACAAGATGTGCGTGCAAATGGTGCTTTTGGCAGAACGCGCACGTGGATTTCTACCAAACGACGTGCTAAGCATGCCGATGCTGCTCTTTTTAGCACCCGCGCACGGATTTGTGCGAAAACGCGTTTTAAGCATGCACATGCATCTTTTGGTAGACGCGGATGAAGCTTTCTGCAAAACCACAAGATTTGTATGTAAATGGTGCTTTTGGCAGAACGCGCACGTGGATTTCTACCAAACGACGTGCTAAGCACGCCGATGCTGCTCTTTTTAGCACCCGCGCACGGATTTGTGCGAAAACGCGTTTTAAGCATGCACATGCATCTTTTGGTAGACGCGGATGAAGTTTTCTGCAAAAGCACAAGATGTGCATGCAAATGGTGCTTCTGGCAGAACGCGCACGTGGATTTCTACCAAACGACGTGCTAAGCATGCCGATGCTGCTCTTTTTAGCACCCGCGCACGGATTTGTGCGAAAACGCGTTTTAAGCACGCACATGCATCTTTTGGTAGACGCGGATGAAGTTTTCTGCAAAACCACAAGATGTGCGTGCAAATGGTGCTTTTGGCGAACGCGCACGTGGATTTCTACCAAACGACCTGCTAAGCATGCCGATGCTGCTCTTTTTAGCACCCGCGCACGGATTTGTGCGAAAACGCGTTTTAAGCATGCACATGCATCTTTTGGTAGACGCGGATGAAGTTTTCTGCAAAACCACAAGATGTGCATGCAAATGGTGCTTTGGGCAGAACGCGCACGTGGATTTCTACCAAACGACGTGGTAAGCATGCCGATGCTGCTCTTTTTAGCACCCGCGCACGGATTTGTGCGAAAACGCGTTTTAAGCATGCACATGCATCTTTTGGTAGACGCGGATGAAGTTTTCTGCAAAACCACAAGATGTGCATGCAAATGGTGCTTTTGGCAGAACGCGCATGTGGATTTCTACCAAACGACGTGCTAAGCATGCCGATGGTGCTCTTTTTAGCACCCGCGCACGGATTTGTGCGAAAACGCGTTTTGAGCATGCACATGCATCTTTTGGTAGACGCCGATGAAGTTTTCTGCAAAACCACAAGATGTGCATGCAAATGGTGCTTTTTGCAGAACGCGCACGTGGATTTCTACCAAACGACGTGCTAAGCATGCCGATGCTGCTCCTTTTAGCACCCGCGCACGGATTTGTGCGAAAACGCGTTTTAAGCATGCACACGCATCTTTTGGTAGACACGGATGAAATTTTCTGCAAAACCACAAGATGTGCATGCAAATGGTGCTTTTGGCAGAACGCGCACGTGGATTTCTATCAAACGACGTGCTAAGCATGCCGATGCTGCTCTTTTTAGCACCCGCGCACGGATTTGTGCGAAAACGCGTTTTAAGCACGCACATGCATCTTTTGGTAGACGCGGATGAAGTTTTCTGCAAAACCACAAGATGTGCGTGCAAATGGTGCTTTTGGCGAACGCGCACGTGGATTTCTACCAAACGACCTGCTAAGCATGCCGATGCTGCTCTTTTTAGCACCCTCGCACGGATTTGTGCGAAAACGCGTTTTAAGCATGCACATGCATCTTTTGGTAGACGCGGATGAAGTTTTCTGCAAAACCACAAGATGTGCATGCAAATGGTGCTTTGGGCAGAACGCGAACGTGGATTTCTACCAAACGACCTGCTAAGCATGCCGATGCTGCTCTTTTTAGCACCCGCGCACGGATTTGTGCGAAAACGCGTTTTAAGCATGCACATGCATCTTTTGGTAGACGCGGATGAAGGTTTGTGCAAAACTACAAGATGTGCATGCAAATGGTGCTTTTGGCAGAACGCGCACGTGGATTTCTCCCAAACGACGTGGTAAGCATGCCGATGCTGCTCTTTTTAGCACCCGCGCACGGATTTGTGCGAAAACGCGTTTTAAGCATGCACATGCATCTTTTGGTAGACGCGGATGAAGTTTTCTGCAAAACCACAAGATGTGCATGCAAATGGTGCTTTTGGCAGAACGCGCATGTGGATTTCTACCAAACGACGTGCTAAGCATGCCGATGGTGCTCTTTTTAGCACCCGCGCACGGATTTGTGCGAAAACGCGTTTTGAGCATGCACATGCATCTTTTGGTAGACGCCGATGAAGTTTTCTGCAAAACCACAAGATGTGCATGCAAATGGTGCTTTTTGCAGAACGCGCACGTGGATTTCTACCAAACGACGTGCTAAGCATGCCGATGGTGCTCTTATTAGCACCCGCGCACGGATTTGTGCGAAAACGCGTTTTAAGCATGCACATGCATCTTTTGGTAGACGCGGATGAAGTTTTCTGCAAAACCACAAGATGTGCATGCAAATGGTGCTTTTGGCAGAACGCGCACGTGGATTTCTACCAAACGACGTGCTAAGCATGCCGATGCTGCTCTTTTTAGCACCCGCGCACGGATTTGTGCGAAAACGCGTTTTAAGCATGCACATGCATCTTTTGGTAGACGCGGATGAAGTTTTCTGCAAAAGCACAAGATGTGCATGCAAATGGTGCTTTTGGCAGAACGCGCACGTGGATTTCTACCAAACGACGTGCTAAGCATGCCGATGCTGCTCTCTTTAGCACCCGCGCACGGATTTGTGCGAAAACTCGTTTTAAGCACGCACATGCATCTTTTGGTAGACGCGGATGAAGTTTTCTGCAAAACCACAAGATGTGCGTGCAAATGGTGCTTTTGGCAGAACGCGCACTTGGATTTCTACCAAACGACGTGCTAAGCATGCCGATGCTGCTCGTTTTAGCACCCGCGCACGGATTTGTGCGAAAACGCGTTTTAAGCATGCATATGCATCTTTTGGTAGACGCGGATGAAGTTTTCTGCAAAACCACAAGATGTGCATGCAAATGGTGCTTTTGGCAGAACGCGCTCGTGGATTTCTACCAAACGAGGTGCTAAGCATGCCGATGGTGCTCTTTTTAGCACCCGCGAACGGATTTGTGCGAAAACGCGTTTTAAGCATGCACATGCATCTTTTGGTAGACGCGGATGAAGATTTCTGCAAAACCACAAGATGTGCATGCAAATGGTGCTTTTGGCAGAACGCGCACGTGGATTTCTACCAAACGACGTGCTAAGCATGCCGATGCTGCTCTTTTTAGCACCCGCGCACGGATTTGTGCGAAAACGCGTTTTAAGCATGCACATGCATCTTTTATTAGACGCGGATGAAGTTTTCTGCAAAACCACAAGATGTGCATGCAAATGGTGCTTTTGGCAGAACGCGCATGTGTATTTCTACCAAACGAGGTGCTAAGCATGCCGATGGTGCTCTTTTTAGCACCCGCGCACGGATTTGTGCGAAAACGCGTTTTAAGCATGCACATGCATCTTTTGGTAGACGCGGATGAAGTTTTCTGCAAAACCACAAGATGTGCATGCAAATGGTGCTTTTGGCAGAACGCGCACGTGGATTTCTACCAAACGACGTGCTAAGCATGCCGATGCTGCTCTTTTTAGCAATCGCGCACGGATTTGTGCGAAAACGCGTTTTAAGCATGCACATGCATCTTTTGGTAGACGCGGATGAAGTTTTCTGCAAAACCACAAGATGTGCATGCAAATGGTGCTTTTTGCAGAACGCGCACGTGGATTTCTACCAAACGACGTGCTAAGCATGCCGATGCTGCTCTTTTTAGCACCCGCGCACGGATTTGTGCGAAAACGCGTTTTAAGCATGCACATGCATCTTTTGGAAGACGCGGATGAAGCTTTCTGCAAAACCACAAGATTTGTATGTAAATGGTGCTTTTGGCAGAACGCGCACGTGGATTTCTACCAAACGACGTGCTAAGCACGCCGATGCTGCTCTTTTTAGCACCCGCGCACGGATTTGTGCGAAAACGCGTTTTAAGCATGCACATGCATCTTTTGGTAGACGCGGATGAAGTTTTCTGCAAAAGCACAAGATGTGCATGCAAATGGTGCTTCTGGCAGAACGCGCACGTGGATTTCTACCAAACGACGTGCTAAGCATGCCGATGCTGCTCTTTTTAGCACCCGCGCACGGATTTGTGCGAAAACGCGTTTTAAGCACGCACATGCATCTTTTGGTAGACGCGGATGAAGTTTTCTGCAAAACCACAAGATGTGCGTGCAAATGGTGCTTTTGGCGAACGCGCACGTGGATTTCTACCAAACGACCTGCTAAGCATGCCGATGCTGCTCTTTTTAGCACCCGCGCACGGATTTGTGCGAAAACGCGTTTTAAGCATGCACATGCATCTTTTGGTAGACGCGGATGAAGTTTTCTGCAAAACCACAAGATGTGCATGCAAATGGTGCTTTGGGCAGAACGCGCACGTGGATTTCTACCAAACGACGTGCTAAGCATGCCGATGCTGCTCTTTTTAGCACCCGCGCACGGATTTGTGCGAAAACGCGTTTTAAGCATGCACATGCATCTTTTGGTAGACGCGGATGAAGTTTTCTGCAAAACCACGAGATGTGCATGCAAATGGTGCTTTTGGCAGAACGCGCACGTGGATTTCTACCAAACGACGTGCTAAGCATGCCGATGCTGCTCTTTTTAGCACCCGCGCACGGATTTGTGCGAAAACGCGTTTTAAGCATGCACATGCACCTTTTGGTAGACGCGGATGAAGTTTTCTGCAAAACCACGAGATGTGCATGCAAATGGTGCTTTTGGCAGAACGCGCACGTGGATTTCTACCAAACGACGTGCTAAGCATGCCGATGCTGCTCTTTTTAGCACCCGCGCACGGATTTGTGCGAAAACGCGTTTTAAGCATGCACATGCATCTTTTGGTAGACGCGGATGAAGCTTTCTGCAAAACCACAAGATTTGTATGTAAATGGTGCTTTTGGCAGAACGCGCACGTGGATTTCTACCAAACGACGTGCTAAGCACGCCGATGCTGCTCTTTTTAGCACCCGCGCACGGATTTGTGCGAAAACGCGTTTTAAGCATGCACATGCATCTTTTGGTAGACGCGGATGAAGTTTTCTGCAAAAGCACAAGATGTGCATGCAAATGGTGCTTCTGGCAGAACGCGCACGTGGATTTCTACCAAACGACGTGCTAAGCATGCCGATGCTGCTCTTTTTAGCACCCGCGCACGGATTTGTGCGAAAACGCGTTTTAAGCACGCACATGCATCTTTTGGTAGACGCGGATGAAGTTTTCTGCAAAACCACAAGATGTGCGTGCAAATGGTGCTTTTGGCGAACGCGCACGTGGATTTCTACCAAACGACCTGCTAAGCATGCCGATGCTGCTCTTTTTAGCACCCGCGCACGGATTTGTGCGAAAACGCGTTTTAAGCATGCACATGCGTCTTTTGGTAGACGCGGATGAAGTTTTCTGCAAAACCACAAGATGTGCATGCAAATGGTGCTTTGGGCAGAACGCGCACGTGGATTTCTACCAAACGACGTGCTAAGCATGCCGATGCTGCTCTTTTTAGCACCCGCGCACGGATTTGTGCGAAAACGCGTTTTAAGCATGCACATGCATCTTTTGGTAGACGCGGATGAAGCTTTCTGCAAAACCACAAGATTTGTATGTAAATGGTGCTTTTGGCAGAACGCGCACGTGGATTTCTACCAAACGACGTGCTAAGCACGCCGATGCTGCTCTTTTTAGCACCCGCGCACGGATTTGTGCGAAAACGCGTTTTAAGCATGCACATGCATCTTTTGGTAGACGCGGATGAAGTTTTCTGCAAAAGCACAAGATGTGCATGCAAATGGTGCTTTTGGCAGAACGCGCATGTGGATTTCTACCAAACGACGTGCTAAGCATGCCGATGGTGCTCTTTTTAGCACCCGCGCACGGATTTGTGCGAAAACGCGTTTTAAGCACGCACATGCATCTTTTGGTAGACGCGGATGAAGTTTTCTGCAAAACCACAAGATGTGCGTGCAAATGGTGCTTTTGGCAGAACGCGCACGTGGATTTCTACCAAACGACGTGCTAAGCATGCCGATGCTGCTCGTTTTAGCACCCGCGCACGGATTTGTGCGAAAACGCGTTTTAAGCACGCACATGCATCTTTTGGTAGACGCGGATGAAGTTTTCTGCAAAACCACAAGATGTGCGTGCAAATGGTGCTTTTGGCAGAACGCGCACGTGGATTTCTACCAAACGACGTGCTAAGCATGCCGATGCTGCTCTTTTTAGCACCCGCGCACGGATTTGTGCGAAAACGCGTTTTAAGCATGCACATGCATCTTTTGGTAGACGCGGATGAAGCTTTCTGCAAAACCACAAGATTTGTATGTAAATGGTGCTTTTGGCAGAACGCGCACGTGGATTTCTACCAAACGACGTGCTAAGCACGCCGATGCTGCTCTTTTTAGCACCCGCGCACGGATTTGTGCGAAAACGCGTTTTAAGCATGCACATGCATCTTTTGGTAGACGCGGATGAAGTTTTCTGCAAAAGCACAAGATGTGCATGCAAATGGTGCTTCTGGCAGAACGCGCACGTGGATTTCTACCAAACGACGTGCTAAGCATGCCGATGCTGCTCTTTTTAGCACCCGCGCACGGATTTGTGCGAAAACGCGTTTTAAGCACGCACATGCATCTTTTGGTAGACGCGGATGAAGTTTTCTGCAAAACCACAAGATGTGCGTGCAAATGGTGCTTTTGGCGAACGCGCACGTGGATTTCTACCAAACGACCTGCTAAGCATGCCGATGCTGCTCTTTTTAGCACCCGCGCACGGATTTGTGCGAAAACGCGTTTTAAGCATGCACATGCATCTTTTGGTAGACGCGGATGAAGTTTTCTGCAAAACCACAAGATGTGCATGCAAATGGTGCTTTGGGCAGAACGCGCACGTGGATTTCTACCAAACGACGTGCTAAGCATGCCGATGCTGCTCTTTTTAGCACCCGCGCACGGATTTGTGCGAAAACGCGTTTTAAGCATGCACATGCATCTTTTGGTAGACGCGAATGAAGCTTTCTGCAAAACCACAAGATTTGTATGTAAATGGTGCTTTTGGCAGAACGCGCACGTGGATTTCTACCAAACGACGTGCTAAGCACGCCGATGCTGCTCTTTTTAGCACCCGCGCACGGATTTGTGCGAAAACGCGTTTTAAGCATGCACATGCATCTTTTGGTAGACGCGGATGAAGTTTTCTGCAAAAGCACAAGATGTGCATGCAAATGGTGCTTTTGGCAGAACGCGCATGTGGATTTCTACCAAACGACGTGCTAAGCATGCCGATGGTGCTCTTTTTAGCACCCGCGCACGGATTTGTGCGAAAACGCGTTTTAAGCACGCACATGCATCTTTTGGTAGACGCGGATGAAGTTTTCTGCAAAACCACAAGATGTGCGTGCAAATGGTGCTTTTGGCAGAACGCGCACGTGGATTTCTACCAAACGACGTGCTAAGCATGCCGATGCTGCTCGTTTTAGCACCCGCGCACGGATTTGTGCGAAAACGCGTTTTAAGCACGCACATGCATCTTTTGGTAGACGCGGATGAAGTTTTCTGCAAAACCACAAGATGTGCGTGCAAATGGTGCTTTTGGCAGAACGCGCACGTGGATTTCTACCAAACGACGTGCTAAGCATGCCGATGCTGCTCTTTTTAGTACTCGCGCACGGATTTGTGCGAAAACGCGTTTTAAGCATGCACATGCATGTTTTGGTAGACGCGGCATGCACATGCACCTTTCGGTAGACGCGGATGAAGCTTTCTGCAAAACCACAAGATGTGCATGCAAATGGTGCTTTGGGCAGAACGCGCACGTGGATTTCTACCAAACGACGTGCTAAGCATGCCGATGCTGCTCTTTTTAGCACCCGCGCACGGATTTGTGCGAAAACGCGTTTTAAGCATGCACATGCATCTTTTGGTAGACGCGGATGAAGATTTCTGCAAAACCACAAGATGTGCATGCAAATGGTGCTTTTGGCAGAACGCGCACGTGGATTTCTACCAAACGACGTGCTAAGCATGCCGATGCTGCTCTTTTTAGCACCCGCGCACGGATTTGTGCGAAAACGCGTTTTAAGCATGCACATGCATCTTTTATTAGACGCGGATGAAGTTTTCTGGAAAACCACAAGATGTGCATGCAAATGGTGCTTTTGGCAGAACGCGCATGTGGATTTCTACCAAACGAGGTGCTAAGCATGCCGATGGTGCTCTTTTTAGCACCCGCGAACGGATTTGTGCGAAAACGCGTTTTAAGCATGCACATGCATCTTTTGGTAGACGCGGATGAAGATTTCTGCAAAACCACAAGATGTGCATGCAAATGGTGCTTTTGGCAGAACGCGCACGTGGATTTCTACCAAACGACGTGCTAAGCATGCGGATGCTGCTCTTTTTAGCACCCGCGCACGGATTTGTGCGAAAACGCGTTTTAAGCATGCACATGCATCTTTTATTAGACGCGGATGAAGTTTTCTGCAAAACCACAAGATGTGCATGCAAATGGTGCTTTTGGCAGAACGCGCATGTGTATTTCTACCAAACGAGGTGCTAAGCATGCCGATGGTGCTCTTTTTAGCACCCGCGCACGGATTTGTGCGAAAACGCGTTTTAAGCATGCACATGCATCTTTTGGTAGACGCGGATGAAGTTTTCTGCAAAACCACAAGATGTGCATGCAAATGGTGCTTTTGGCAGAACGCGCACGTGGATTTCTACCAAACGACGTGCTAAGCATGCCGATGCTGCTCTTTTTAGCAATCGCGCACGGATTTGTGCGAAAACGCGTTTTAAGCATGCACATGCATCTTTTGGTAGACGCGGATGAAGTTTTCTGCAAAACCACAAGATGTGCATGCAAATGGTGCTTTTTGCAGAACGCGCACGTGGATTTCTACCAAACGACGTGCTAAGCATGCCGATGCTGCTCTTTTTAGCACCCGCGCACGGATTTGTGCGAAAACGCGTTTTAAGCATGCACATGCATCTTTTGGAAGACGCGGATGAAGCTTTCTGCAAAACCACAAGATTTGTATGTAAATGGTGCTTTTGGCAGAACGCGCACGTGGATTTCTACCAAACGACGTGCTAAGCACGCCGATGCTGCTCTTTTTAGCACCCGCGCACGGATTTGTGCGAAAACGCGTTTTAAGCATGCACATGCATCTTTTGGTAGACGCGGATGAAGTTTTCTGCAAAAGCACAAGATGTGCATGCAAATGGTGCTTCTGGCAGAACGCGCACGTGGATTTCTACCAAACGACGTGCTAAGCATGCCGATGCTGCTCTTTTTAGCACCCGCGCACGGATTTGTGCGAAAACGCGTTTTAAGCACGCACATGCATCTTTTGGTAGACGCGGATGAAGTTTTCTGCAAAACCACAAGATGTGCGTGCAAATGGTGCTTTTGGCGAACGCGCACGTGGATTTCTACCAAACGACCTGCTAAGCATGCCGATGCTGCTCTTTTTAGCACCCGCGCACGGATTTGTGCGAAAACGCGTTTTAAGCATGCACATGCATCTTTTGGTAGACGCGGATGAAGTTTTCTGCAAAACCACAAGATGTGCATGCAAATGGTGCTTTGGGCAGAACGCGCACGTGGATTTCTACCAAACGACGTGCTAAGCATGCCGATGCTGCTCTTTTTAGCACCCGCGCACGGATTTGTGCGAAAACGCGTTTTAAGCATGCACATGCATCTTTTGGTAGACGCGGATGAAGTTTTCTGCAAAACCACGAGATGTGCATGCAAATGGTGCTTTTGGCAGAACGCGCACGTGGATTTCTACCAAACGACGTGCTAAGCATGCCGATGCTGCTCTTTTTAGCACCCGCGCACGGATTTGTGCGAAAACGCGTTTTAAGCATGCACATGCACCTTTTGGTAGACGCGGATGAAGTTTTCTGCAAAACCACGAGATGTGCATGCAAATGGTGCTTTTGGCAGAACGCGCACGTGGATTTCTACCAAACGACGTGCTAAGCATGCCGATGCTGCTCTTTTTAGCACCCGCGCACGGATTTGTGCGAAAACGCGTTTTAAGCATGCACATGCATCTTTTGGTAGACGCGGATGAAGCTTTCTGCAAAACCACAAGATTTGTATGTAAATGGTGCTTTTGGCAGAACGCGCACGTGGATTTCTACCAAACGACGTGCTAAGCACGCCGATGCTGCTCTTTTTAGCACCCGCGCACGGATTTGTGCGAAAACGCGTTTTAAGCATGCACATGCATCTTTTGGTAGACGCGGATGAAGTTTTCTGCAAAAGCACAAGATGTGCATGCAAATGGTGCTTCTGGCAGAACGCGCACGTGGATTTCTACCAAACGACGTGCTAAGCATGCCGATGCTGCTCTTTTTAGCACCCGCGCACGGATTTGTGCGAAAACGCGTTTTAAGCACGCACATGCATCTTTTGGTAGACGCGGATGAAGTTTTCTGCAAAACCACAAGATGTGCGTGCAAATGGTGCTTTTGGCGAACGCGCACGTGGATTTCTACCAAACGACCTGCTAAGCATGCCGATGCTGCTCTTTTTAGCACCCGCGCACGGATTTGTGCGAAAACGCGTTTTAAGCATGCACATGCGTCTTTTGGTAGACGCGGATGAAGTTTTCTGCAAAACCACAAGATGTGCATGCAAATGGTGCTTTGGGCAGAACGCGCACGTGGATTTCTACCAAACGACGTGCTAAGCATGCCGATGCTGCTCTTTTTAGCACCCGCGCACGGATTTGTGCGAAAACGCGTTTTAAGCATGCACATGCATCTTTTGGTAGACGCGGATGAAGCTTTCTGCAAAACCACAAGATTTGTATGTAAATGGTGCTTTTGGCAGAACGCGCACGTGGATTTCTACCAAACGACGTGCTAAGCACGCCGATGCTGCTCTTTTTAGCACCCGCGCACGGATTTGTGCGAAAACGCGTTTTAAGCATGCACATGCATCTTTTGGTAGACGCGGATGAAGTTTTCTGCAAAAGCACAAGATGTGCATGCAAATGGTGCTTTTGGCAGAACGCGCATGTGGATTTCTACCAAACGACGTGCTAAGCATGCCGATGGTGCTCTTTTTAGCACCCGCGCACGGATTTGTGCGAAAACGCGTTTTAAGCACGCACATGCATCTTTTGGTAGACGCGGATGAAGTTTTCTGCAAAACCACAAGATGTGCGTGCAAATGGTGCTTTTGGCAGAACGCGCACGTGGATTTCTACCAAACGACGTGCTAAGCATGCCGATGCTGCTCGTTTTAGCACCCGCGCACGGATTTGTGCGAAAACGCGTTTTAAGCACGCACATGCATCTTTTGGTAGACGCGGATGAAGTTTTCTGCAAAACCACAAGATGTGCGTGCAAATGGTGCTTTTGGCAGAACGCGCACGTGGATTTCTACCAAACGACGTGCTAAGCATGCCGATGCTGCTCGTTTTAGCACCCGCGCACGGATTTGTGCGAAAACGCGTTTTAAGCACGCACATGCATCTTTTGGTAGACGCGGATGAAGTTTTCTGCAAAACCACAAGATGTGCGTGCAAATGGTGCTTTTGGCAGAACGCGCACGTGGATTTCTACCAAACGACGTGCTAAGCATGCCGATGCTGCTCGTTTTAGCACCCGCGCACGGATTTGTGCGAAAACGCGTTTTAAGCATGCATATGCATCTTTTGGTAGACGCGGATGAAGTTTTCTGCAAAACCACAAGATGTGCATGCAAATGGTGCTTTTGGCAGAACGCGCACGTGGATTTCTACCAAACGACGTGCTAAGCATGCCGATGCTGCTCTTTTTAGCACCCGCGCACGGATTTGTGCGAAAACGCGTTTTAAGCATGCACATGCATCTTTTATTAGACGCGGATGAAGTTTTCTGAAAAACCACAAGATGTGCATGCAAATGGTGCTTTTGGCAGAACGCGCATGTGGATTTCTACCAAACGACGTGCTAAGCATGCCGATGGTGCTCTTTTTAGCCCCCGCGCACGGATTTGTGCGAAAACGCGTTTTAAGCATGCACATGCATCTTTTGGTAGACGCGGATGAAGTTTTCTGCAAAACCACAAGATGTGCATGCAAATGGTGCAATTGGCAGAACGCGCACGTGGATTTCTACCAAACGACGTGCTAAGCATGCCGATGCTGCTCTTTTTAGCACCCGCGCACGGATTTGTGCGAAAACGCGTTTTAAGCATGCACATGCATCTTTTGGTAGACGCGGATGAAGTTTTCTGCAAAACCACAAGATGTGCATGCAAATGGTGCTTTTGGCAGAACGCGCATGTGGATTTCTACCAAACGACGTGCAAGCATGCCGATGGTGCTCTTTTTAGCACCCGCGCACGGATTTGTGCGAAAACGCGTTTTAAGCATGCACATGCATCTTTTGGTAGACGCGGATGAAGTTTTCTGCAAAACCACAAGATGTGCATGCAAATGGTGCTTTTTGCAGAACGCGCACGTGCATTTCTACCAAACGACGTGCTAAGCATGCCGATGCTGCTCTTTTTAGCACCCGCGCACGGATTTGTGCGAAAACGCGTTTTAAGCATGCACATGCATCTTTTGGTAGACGCGGATGAAGTTTTCTGCAAAACCACAAGATGTGCATGCAAATGGTGCAATTGGCAGAACGCGCACGTGGATTTCTACCAAACGACGTGCTAAGCATGCCGATGCTGCTGTTTTTAGCACCCGCGCACGGATTTGTGCGAAAACGCGTTTTAAGCATGCACATGCATCTTTTGGTAGACGCGGATGAAGTTTTCTGCAAAACCACAAGATGTGCATGCAAATGGTGCTTTTGGCAGAACGCGCATGTGGATTTCTACCAAACGACGTGCTAAGCATGCCGATGGTGCTCTTTTTAGCACCCGCGCACGGATTTGTGCGAAAACGCGTTTTAAGCATGCACATGCATCTTTTGGTAGACGCTGATGAAGTTTTCTGCAAAACCACAAGATGTGCATGCAAATGGTGCTTTTTGCAGAACGCGCACATGGGTTTCTACCAAACGACGTGCTAAGCATGCCGATGCTGCTCTTTTTAGCACCCGCGCACGGATTTGTGCGAAAACGCGTTTTAAGCATGCACATGCATTTTTTGGTAGACGCGGATGAAGTTTTCTGCAAAACCACAAGATGTGCATGCAAATGGTGCTTTTGGCAGAACGCGCACGTGGATTTCTACCAAACGACGTGCTAAGCATGCCGATGCTGCTCTTTTTAGCACCCGCGCACGGATTTGTGCGAAAACGCGTTTTAAGCATGCACATGCATCTTTTGGTAGACGCGGATGAAGTTTTCTGCAAAACCACGAGATGTGCATGCAAATGGTGCTTTTGGCAGAACGCGCACGTGGATTTCTACCAAACGACGTGCTAAGCATGCCGATGCTGCTCTTTTTAGCACCCGCGCACGGATTTGTGCGAAAACGCGTTTTAAGCATGCACATGCATCTTTTGGTAGACGCGGATGAAGTTTTCTGCAAAACCACGAGATGTGCATGCAAATGGTGCTTTTGGCAGAACGCGCACGTGGATTTCTACCAAACGACGTGCTAAGCATGCCGATGCTGCTCTTTTTAGCACCCGCGCACGGATTTGTGCGAAAACGCGTTTTAAGCACGCACATGCATCTTTTGGTAGACGCGGATGAAGTTTTCTGCAAAACCACAAGATGTGCGTGCAAATGGTGCTTTTGGCAGAACGCGCACGTGGATTTCTACCAAACGACGTGCTAAGCATGCCGATGCTGCTCTTTTTAGCACCCGCGCACGGATTTGTGCGAAAACGCGTTTTAAGCATGCACATGCATCTTTTGGTAGACGCGGATGAAGCTTTCTGCAAAACCACAAGATTTGTATGTAAATGGTGCTTTTGGCAGAACGCGCACGTGGATTTCTACCAAACGACGTGCTAAGCACGCCGATGCTGCTCTTTTTAGCACCCGCGCACGGATTTGTGCGAAAACGCGTTTTAAGCATGCACATGCATCTTTTGGTAGACGCGGATGAAGTTTTCTGCAAAAGCACAAGACGTGCATGCAAATGGTGCTTCTGGCAGAACGCGCACGTGGATTTCTACCAAACGACGTGCTAAGCATGCCGATGCTGCTCTTTTTAGCACCCGCGCACGGATTTGTGCGAAAACGCGTTTTAAGCACGCACATGCATCTTTTGGTAGACGCGGATGAAGTTTTCTGCAAAACCACAAGATGTGCGTGCAAATGGTGCTTTTGGCGAACGCGCACGTGGATTTCTACCAAACGACCTGCTAAGCATGCCGATGCTGCTCTTTTTAGCACCCGCGCACGGATTTGTGCGAAAACGCGTTTTAAGCATGCACATGCATCTTTTGGTAGACGCGGATGAAGTTTTCTGCAAAACCACAAGATGTGCATGCAAATGGTGCTTTGGGCAGAACGCGCACGTGGATTTCTACCAAACGACGTGCTAAGCATGCCGATGCTGCTCTTTTTAGCACCCGCGCACGGATTTGTGCGAAAACGCGTTTTAAGCATGCACATGCATCTTTTGGTAGACGCGGATGAAGTTTTCTGCAAAAGCACAAGATGTGCATGCAAATGGTGCTTTTGGCAGAACGCGCATGTGGATTTCTACCAAACGACGTGCTAAGCATGCCGATGGTGCTCTTTTTAGCACCCGCGCACGGATTTGTGCGAAAACGCGTTTTAAGCACGCACATGCATCTTTTGGTAGACGCGGATGAAGTTTTCTGCAAAACCACAAGATGTGCGTGCAAATGGTGCTTTTGGCAGAACGCGCACGTGGATTTCTACCAAACGACGTGCTAAGCATGCCGATGCTGCTCGTTTTAGCACCCGCGCACGGATTTGTGCGAAAACGCGTTTTAAGCACGCACATGCATCTTTTGGTAGACGCGGATGAAGTTTTCTGCAAAACCACAAGATGTGCGTGCAAATGGTGCTTTTGGCAGAACGCGCACGTGGATTTCTACCAAACGACGTGCTAAGCATGCCGATGCTGCTCGTTTTAGCACCCGCGCACGGATTTGTGCGAAAACGCGTTTTAAGCATGCATATGCATCTTTTGGTAGACGCGGATGAAGTTTTCTGCAAAACCACAAGATGTGCATGCAAATGGTGCTTTTGGCAGAACGCGCATGTGGATTTCTACCAAACGACGTGCTAAGCATGCCGATGGTGCTCTTTTTAGCCCCCGCGCACGGATTTGTGCGAAAACGCGTTTTAAGCATGCACATGCATCTTTTGGTAGACGCGGATGAAGTTTTCTGCAAAACCACAAGATGTGCATGCAAATGGTGCAATTGGCAGAACGCGCACGTGGATTTCTACCAAACGACGTGCTAAGCATGCCGATGCTGCTCTTTTTAGCACCCGCGCACGGATTTGTGCGAAAACGCGTTTTAAGCATGCACATGCATCTTTTGGTAGACGCGGATGAAGTTTTCTGCAAAACCACAAGATGTGCATGCAAATGGTGCTTTTGGCAGAACGCGCATGTGGATTTCTACCAAACGACGTGCAAGCATGCCGATGGTGCTCTTTTTAGCACCCGCGCACGGATTTGTGCGAAAACGCGTTTTAAGCATGCACATGCATCTTTTGGTAGACGCGGATGAAGTTTTCTGCAAAACCACAAGATGTGCATGCAAATGGTGCTTTTTGCAGAACGCGCACGTGCATTTCTACCAAACGACGTGCTAAGCATGCCGATGCTGCTCTTTTTAGCACCCGCGCACGGATTTGTGCGAAAACGCGTTTTAAGCATGCACATGCATCTTTTGGTAGACGCGGATGAAGTTTTCTGCAAAACCACAAGATGTGCATGCAAATGGTGCAATTGGCAGAACGCGCACGTGGATTTCTACCAAACGACGTGCTAAGCATGCCGATGCTGCTGTTTTTAGCACCCGCGCACGGATTTGTGCGAAAACGCGTTTTAAGCATGCACATGCATCTTTTGGTAGACGCGGATGAAGTTTTCTGCAAAACCACAAGATGTGCATGCAAATGGTGCTTTTGGCAGAACGCGCATGTGGATTTCTACCAAACGACGTGCTAAGCATGCCGATGGTGCTCTTTTTAGCACCCGCGCACGGATTTGTGCGAAAACGCGTTTTAAGCATGCACATGCATCTTTTGGTAGACGCGGATGAAGTTTTCTGCAAAACCACAAGATGTGCATGCAAATGGTGCTTTTTGCAGAACGCGCACATGGATTTCTACCAAACGACGTGCTAAGCATGCCGATGCTGCTCTTTTTAGCACCCGCGCACGGATTTGTGCGAAAACGCGTTTTAAGCATGCACATGCATTTTTTGGTAGACGCGGATGAAGTTTTCTGCAAAACCACAAGATGTGCATGCAAATGGTGCTTTTGGCAGAACGCGCACGTGGATTTCTACCAAACGACGTGCTAAGCATGCCGATGCTGCTCTTTTTAGCACCCGCGCACGGATTTGTGCGAAAACGCGTTTTAAGCATGCACATGCATCTTTTGGTAGACGCGGATGAAGTTTTCTGCAAAACCACGAGATGTGCATGCAAATGGTGCTTTTGGCAGAACGCGCACGTGGATTTCTACCAAACGACGTGCTAAGCATGCCGATGCTGCTCTTTTTAGCACCCGCGCACGGATTTGTGCGAAAACGCGTTTTAAGCATGCACATGCATCTTTTGGTAGACGCGGATGAAGTTTTCTGCAAAACCACGAGATGTGCATGCAAATGGTGCTTTTGGCAGAACGCGCACGTGGATTTCTACCAAACGACGTGCTAAGCATGCCGATGCTGCTCTTTTTAGCACCCGCGCACGGATTTGTGCGAAAACGCGTTTTAAGCATGCACATGCATCTTTTGGTAGACGCGGATGAAGTTTTCTGCAAAACCACAAGATGTGCATGCAAATGGTGCTTTTGGCAGAACGCGCATGTGGATTTCTACCAAACGACGTGCAAGCATGCCGATGGTGCTCTTTTTAGCACCCGCGCACGGATTTGTGCGAAAACGCGTTTTAAGCATGCACATGCATCTTTTGGTAGACGCGGATGAAGTTTTCTGCAAAAGCACAAGATGTGCATGCAAATGGTGCTTTGGGCAGAACGCGCACGTGGATTTCTACCAAACGACGTGCTAAGCATGCCGATGCTGCTCTTTTTAGCACCCGCGCACGGATTTGTGCGAAAACGCGTTTTAAGCATGCACATGCATCTTTTGGTAGACGCGGATGAAGCTTTCTGCAAAACCACAAGATGTGCATGCAAATGGTGCTTTTGGCAGAACGCGCATGTGGATTTCTACCAAACGACGTGCTAAGCATGCCGATGGTGCTCTTTTTAGCACCCGCGCACGGATTTGTGCGAAAACGCGTTTTAAGCACGCACATGCATCTTTTGGTAGACGCGGATGAAGTTTTCTGCAAAACCACAAGATGTGCGTGCAAATGGTGCTTTTGGCAGAACGCGCACGTGGATTTCTACCAAACGACGTGCTAAGCATGCCGATGCTGCTCGTTTTAGCACCCGCGCACGGATTTGTGCGAAAACGCGTTTTAAGCACGCACATGCATCTTTTGGTAGACGCGGATGAAGTTTTCTGCAAAACCACAAGATGTGCGTGCAAATGGTGCTTTTGGCAGAACGCGCACGTGGATTTCTACCAAACGACGTGCTAAGCATGCCGATGCTGCTCGTTTTAGCACCCGCGCACGGATTTGTGCGAAAACGCGTTTTAAGCATGCATATGCATCTTTTGGTAGACGCGGATGAAGTTTTCTGCAAAACCACAAGATGTGCATGCAAATGGTGCTTTTGGCAGAACGCGCATGTGGATTTCTACCAAACGACGTGCTAAGCATGCCGATGGTGCTCTTTTTAGCCCCCGCGCACGGAATTTGTGCGAAAACGCGTTTTAAGCATGCACATGCATCTTTTGGTAGACGCGGATGAAGTTTTCTGCAAAACCACAAGATGTGCATGCAAATGGTGCAATTGGCAGAACGCGCACGTGGATTTCTACCAAACGACGTGCTAAGCATGCCGATGCTGCTCTTTTTAGCACCCGCGCACGGATTTGTGCGAAAACGCGTTTTAAGCATGCACATGCATCTTTTGTAGACGCGGATGAAGGTTTGTGCAAAACTACAAGATGTGCATGCAAATGGTGCTTTTGGCAGAACGCGCACGTGGATTTCTCCCAAACGACGTGGTAAGCATGCCGATGCTGCTCTTTTTAGCACCCGCGCACGGATTTGTGCGAAAACGCGTTTTAAGCATGCACATGCATCTTTTGGTAGACGCGGATGAAGTTTTCTGCAAAACCACAAGATGTGCATGCAAATGGTGCTTTTGGCAGAACGCGCATGTGGATTTCTACCAAACGACGTGCTAAGCATGCCGATGGTGCTCTTTTTAGCACCCGCGCACGGATTTGTGCGAAAACGCGTTTTGAGCATGCACATGCATCTTTTGGTAGACGCCGATGAAGTTTTCTGCAAAACCACAAGATGTGCATGCAAATGGTGCTTTGGGCAGAACGCGAACGTGGATTTCTACCAAACGACCTGCTAAGCATGCCGATGCTGCTCTTTTTAGCACCCGCGCACGGATTTGTGCGAAAACGCGTTTTAAGCATGCACATGCATCTTTTGGTAGACGCGGATGAAGGTTTGTGCAAAACTACAAGATGTGCATGCAAATGGTGCTTTTGGCAGAACGCGCACGTGGATTTCTCCCAAACGACGTGGTAAGCATGCCGATGCTGCTCTTTTTAGCACCCGCGCACGGATTTGTGCGAAAACGCGTTTTAAGCATGCACATGCATCTTTGGTAGACGCGGATGAAGTTTTCTGCAAAACCACAAGATGTGCATGCAAATGGTGCTTTTGGCAGAACGCGCATGTGGATTTCTACCAAACGACGTGCTAAGCATGCCGATGGTGCTCTTTTTAGCACCCGCGCACGGATTTGTGCGAAAACGCGTTTTGAGCATGCACATGCATCTTTTGGTAGACGCCGATGAAGTTTTCTGCAAAACCACAAGATGTGCATGCAAATGGTGCTTTTTGCAGAACGCGCACGTGGATTTCTACCAAACGACGTGCTAAGCATGCCGATGGTGCTCTTATTAGCACCCGCGCACGGATTTGTGCGAAAACGCGTTTTAAGCATGCACATGCATCTTTTGGTAGACGCGGATGAAGTTTTCTGCAAAACCACAAGATGTGCATGCAAATGGTGCTTTTGGCAGAACGCGCACGTGGATTTATCTGTCTCGCGTGTGTTAAGCATGCCGATGCTGCTCTTTTTAGCACCCGCGCACGGATTTGTGCGAAAACGCGTTTTAAGCATGCACATGCATCTTTTGGTAGACGCGGATGAAGTTTTCTGCAAAAGCACAAGATGTGCATGCAAATGGTGCTTTTGGCAGAACGCGCACGTGGATTTCTACCAAACGACGTGCTAAGCATGCCGATGCTGCTCTCTTTAGCACCCGCGCACGGATTTGTGCGAAAACTCGTTTTAAGCACGCACATGCATCTTTTGGTAGACGCGGATGAAGTTTTCTGCAAAACCACAAGATGTGCGTGCAAATGGTGCTTTTGGCAGAACGCGCACTTGGATTTCTACCAAACGACGTGCTAAGCATGCCGATGCTGCTCGTTTTAGCACCCGCGCACGGATTTGTGCGAAAACGCGTTTTAAGCATGCATATGCATCTTTTGGTAGACGCGGATGAAGTTTTCTGCAAAACCACAAGATGTGCATGCAAATGGTGCTTTTGGCAGAACGCGCTCGTGGATTTCTACCAAACGACTGGCTAAGCATGCCGATGCTGCTCTTTTTAGTACTCGCGCACGGATTTGTGCGAAAACGCGTTTTAAGCATGCACATGCATGTTTTGGTAGACGCGGCATGCACATGCACCTTTCGGTAGACGCGGATGAAGCTTTCTGCAAAACCACAAGATGTGCATGCAAATGGTGCTTTGGGCAGAACGCGCACGTGGATTTCTACCAAACGACGTGCTAAGCATGCCGATGCTGCTCTTTTTAGCACCCGCGCACGGATTTGTGCGAAAACGCGTTTTAAGCATGCACATGCATCTTTTGGTAGACGCGGATGAAGATTTCTGCAAAACCACAAGATGTGCATGCAAATGGTGCTTTTGGCAGAACGCGCACGTGGATTTCTACCAAACGACGTGCTAAGCATGCCGATGCTGCTCTTTTTAGCACCCGCGCACGGATTTGTGCGAAAACGCGTTTTAAGCATGCACATGCATCTTTTATTAGACGCGGATGAAGTTTTCTGGAAAACCACAAGATGTGCATGCAAATGGTGCTTTTGGCAGAACGCGCATGTGGATTTCTACCAAACGAGGTGCTAAGCATGCCGATGGTGCTCTTTTTAGCACCCGCGAACGGATTTGTGCGAAAACGCGTTTTAAGCATGCACATGCATCTTTTGGTAGACGCGGATGAAGATTTCTGCAAAACCACAAGATGTGCATGCAAATGGTGCTTTTGGCAGAACGCGCACGTGGATTTCTACCAAACGACGTGCTAAGCATGCCGATGCTGCTCTTTTTAGCACCCGCGCACGGATTTGTGCGAAAACGCGTTTTAAGCATGCACATGCATCTTTTATTAGACGCGGATGAAGTTTTCTGCAAAACCACAAGATGTGCATGCAAATGGTGCTTTTGGCAGAACGCGCATGTGTATTTCTACCAAACGAGGTGCTAAGCATGCCGATGGTGCTCTTTTTAGCACCCGCGCACGGATTTGTGCGAAAACGCGTTTTAAGCATGCACATGCATCTTTTGGTAGACGCGGATGAAGTTTTCTGCAAAACCACAAGATGTGCATGCAAATGGTGCTTTTGGCAGAACGCGCACGTGGATTTCTACCAAACGACGTGCTAAGCATGCCGATGCTGCTCTTTTTAGCAATCGCGCACGGATTTGTGCGAAAACGCGTTTTAAGCATGCACATGCATCTTTTGGTAGACGCGGATGAAGTTTTCTGCAAAACCACAAGATGTGCATGCAAATGGTGCTTTTTGCAGAACGCGCACGTGGATTTCTACCAAACGACGTGCTAAGCATGCCGATGCTGCTCTTTTTAGCACCCGCGCACGGATTTGTGCGAAAACGCGTTTTAAGCATGCACATGCATCTTTTGGAAGACGCGGATGAAGCTTTCTGCAAAACCACAAGATTTGTATGTAAATGGTGCTTTTGGCAGAACGCGCACGTGGATTTCTACCAAACGACGTGCTAAGCACGCCGATGCTGCTCTTTTTAGCACCCGCGCACGGATTTGTGCGAAAACGCGTTTTAAGCATGCACATGCATCTTTTGGTAGACGCGGATGAAGTTTTCTGCAAAAGCACAAGATGTGCATGCAAATGGTGCTTCTGGCAGAACGCGCACGTGGATTTCTACCAAACGACGTGCTAAGCATGCCGATGCTGCTCTTTTTAGCACCCGCGCACGGATTTGTGCGAAAACGCGTTTTAAGCACGCACATGCATCTTTTGGTAGACGCGGATGAAGTTTTCTGCAAAACCACAAGATGTGCGTGCAAATGGTGCTTTTGGCGAACGCGCACGTGGATTTCTACCAAACGACCTGCTAAGCATGCCGATGCTGCTCTTTTTAGCACCCGCGCACGGATTTGTGCGAAAACGCGTTTTAAGCATGCACATGCATCTTTTGGTAGACGCGGATGAAGTTTTCTGCAAAACCACAAGATGTGCATGCAAATGGTGCTTTGGGCAGAACGCGCACGTGGATTTCTACCAAACGACGTGCTAAGCATGCCGATGCTGCTCTTTTTAGCACCCGCGCACGGATTTGTGCGAAAACGCGTTTTAAGCATGCACATGCATCTTTTGGTAGACGCGGATGAAGTTTTCTGCAAAACCACGAGATGTGCATGCAAATGGTGCTTTTGGCAGAACGCGCACGTGGATTTCTACCAAACGACGTGCTAAGCATGCCGATGCTGCTCTTTTTAGCACCCGCGCACGGATTTGTGCGAAAACGCGTTTTAAGCATGCACATGCACCTTTTGGTAGACGCGGATGAAGTTTTCTGCAAAACCACGAGATGTGCATGCAAATGGTGCTTTTGGCAGAACGCGCACGTGGATTTCTACCAAACGACGTGCTAAGCATGCCGATGCTGCTCTTTTTAGCACCCGCGCACGGATTTGTGCGAAAACGCGTTTTAAGCATGCACATGCATCTTTTGGTAGACGCGGATGAAGCTTTCTGCAAAACCACAAGATTTGTATGTAAATGGTGCTTTTGGCAGAACGCGCACGTGGATTTCTACCAAACGACGTGCTAAGCACGCCGATGCTGCTCTTTTTAGCACCCGCGCACGGATTTGTGCGAAAACGCGTTTTAAGCATGCACATGCATCTTTTGGTAGACGCGGATGAAGTTTTCTGCAAAAGCACAAGATGTGCATGCAAATGGTGCTTCTGGCAGAACGCGCACGTGGATTTCTACCAAACGACGTGCTAAGCATGCCGATGCTGCTCTTTTTAGCACCCGCGCACGGATTTGTGCGAAAACGCGTTTTAAGCACGCACATGCATCTTTTGGTAGACGCGGATGAAGTTTTCTGCAAAACCACAAGATGTGCGTGCAAATGGTGCTTTTGGCGAACGCGCACGTGGATTTCTACCAAACGACCTGCTAAGCATGCCGATGCTGCTCTTTTTAGCACCCGCGCACGGATTTGTGCGAAAACGCGTTTTAAGCATGCACATGCGTCTTTTGGTAGACGCGGATGAAGTTTTCTGCAAAACCACAAGATGTGCATGCAAATGGTGCTTTGGGCAGAACGCGCACGTGGATTTCTACCAAACGACGTGCTAAGCATGCCGATGCAGCTCTTTTTAGCACCCGCGCACGGATTTGTGCGAAAACGCGTTTTAAGCATGCACATGCATCTTTTGGTAGACGCGGATGAAGCTTTCTGCAAAACCACAAGATTTGTATGTAAATGGTGCTTTTGGCAGAACGCGCACGTGGATTTCTACCAAACGACGTGCTAAGCACGCCGATGCTGCTCTTTTTAGCACCCGCGCACGGATTTGTGCGAAAACGCGTTTTAAGCATGCACATGCATCTTTTGGTAGACGCGGATGAAGTTTTCTGCAAAAGCACAAGATGTGCATGCAAATGGTGCTTTTGGCAGAACGCGCATGTGGATTTCTACCAAACGACGTGCTAAGCATGCCGATGGTGCTCTTTTTAGCACCCGCGCACGGATTTGTGCGAAAACGCGTTTTAAGCACGCACATGCATCTTTTGGTAGACGCGGATGAAGTTTTCTGCAAAACCACAAGATGTGCGTGCAAATGGTGCTTTTGGCAGAACGCGCACGTGGATTTCTACCAAACGACGTGCTAAGCATGCCGATGCTGCTCGTTTTAGCACCCGCGCACGGATTTGTGCGAAAACGCGTTTTAAGCACGCACATGCATCTTTTGGTAGACGCGGATGAAGTTTTCTGCAAAACCACAAGATGTGCGTGCAAATGGTGCTTTTGGCAGAACGCGCACGTGGATTTCTACCAAACGACGTGCTAAGCATGCCGATGCTGCTCTTTTTAGCACCCGCGCACGGATTTGTGCGAAAACGCGTTTTAAGCATGCACATGCATCTTTTGGTAGACGCGGATGAAGCTTTCTGCAAAACCACAAGATTTGTATGTAAATGGTGCTTTTGGCAGAACGCGCACGTGGATTTCTACCAAACGACGTGCTAAGCACGCCGATGCTGCTCTTTTTAGCACCCGCGCACGGATTTGTGCGAAAACGCGTTTTAAGCATGCACATGCATCTTTTGGTAGACGCGGATGAAGTTTTCTGCAAAAGCACAAGATGTGCATGCAAATGGTGCTTCTGGCAGAACGCGCACGTGGATTTCTACCAAACGACGTGCTAAGCATGCCGATGCTGCTCTTTTTAGCACCCGCGCACGGATTTGTGCGAAAACGCGTTTTAAGCACGCACATGCATCTTTTGGTAGACGCGGATGAAGTTTTCTGCAAAACCACAAGATGTGCGTGCAAATGGTGCTTTTGGCGAACGCGCACGTGGATTTCTACCAAACGACCTGCTAAGCATGCCGATGCTGCTCTTTTTAGCACCCGCGCACGGATTTGTGCGAAAACGCGTTTTAAGCATGCACATGCATCTTTTGGTAGACGCGGATGAAGTTTTCTGCAAAACCACAAGATGTGCATGCAAATGGTGCTTTGGGCAGAACGCGCACGTGGATTTCTACCAAACGACGTGCTAAGCATGCCGATGCTGCTCTTTTTAGCACCCGCGCACGGATTTGTGCGAAAACGCGTTTTAAGCATGCACATGCATCTTTTGGTAGACGCGAATGAAGCTTTCTGCAAAACCACAAGATTTGTATGTAAATGGTGCTTTTGGCAGAACGCGCACGTGGATTTCTACCAAACGACGTGCTAAGCACGCCGATGCTGCTCTTTTTAGCACCCGCGCACGGATTTGTGCGAAAACGCGTTTTAAGCATGCACATGCATCTTTTGGTAGACGCGGATGAAGTTTTCTGCAAAAGCACAAGATGTGCATGCAAATGGTGCTTTTGGCAGAACGCGCATGTGGATTTCTACCAAACGACGTGCTAAGCATGCCGATGGTGCTCTTTTTAGCACCCGCGCACGGATTTGTGCGAAAACGCGTTTTAAGCACGCACATGCATCTTTTGGTAGACGCGGATGAAGTTTTCTGCAAAACCACAAGATGTGCGTGCAAATGGTGCTTTTGGCAGAACGCGCACGTGGATTTCTACCAAACGACGTGCTAAGCATGCCGATGCTGCTCGTTTTAGCACCCGCGCACGGATTTGTGCGAAAACGCGTTTTAAGCACGCACATGCATCTTTTGGTAGACGCGGATGAAGTTTTCTGCAAAACCACAAGATGTGCGTGCAAATGGTGCTTTTGGCAGAACGCGCACGTGGATTTCTACCAAACGACGTGCTAAGCATGCCGATGCTGCTCTTTTTAGTACTCGCGCACGGATTTGTGCGAAAACGCGTTTTAAGCATGCACATGCATGTTTTGGTAGACGCGGCATGCACATGCACCTTTCGGTAGACGCGGATGAAGCTTTCTGCAAAACCACAAGATGTGCATGCAAATGGTGCTTTGGGCAGAACGCGCACGTGGATTTCTACCAAACGACGTGCTAAGCATGCCGATGCTGCTCTTTTTAGCACCCGCGCACGGATTTGTGCGAAAACGCGTTTTAAGCATGCACATGCATCTTTTGGTAGACGCGGATGAAGATTTCTGCAAAACCACAAGATGTGCATGCAAATGGTGCTTTTGGCAGAACGCGCACGTGGATTTCTACCAAACGACGTGCTAAGCATGCCGATGCTGCTCTTTTTAGCACCCGCGCACGGATTTGTGCGAAAACGCGTTTTAAGCATGCACATGCATCTTTTATTAGACGCGGATGAAGTTTTCTGGAAAACCACAAGATGTGCATGCAAATGGTGCTTTTGGCAGAACGCGCATGTGGATTTCTACCAAACGAGGTGCTAAGCATGCCGATGGTGCTCTTTTTAGCACCCGCGAACGGATTTGTGCGAAAACGCGTTTTAAGCATGCACATGCATCTTTTGGTAGACGCGGATGAAGATTTCTGCAAAACCACAAGATGTGCATGCAAATGGTGCTTTTGGCAGAACGCGCACGTGGATTTCTACCAAACGACGTGCTAAGCATGCCGATGCTGCTCTTTTTAGCACCCGCGCACGGATTTGTGCGAAAACGCGTTTTAAGCATGCACATGCATCTTTTATTAGACGCGGATGAAGTTTTCTGCAAAACCACAAGATGTGCATGCAAATGGTGCTTTTGGCAGAACGCGCATGTGTATTTCTACCAAACGAGGTGCTAAGCATGCCGATGGTGCTCTTTTTAGCACCCGCGCACGGATTTGTGCGAAAACGCGTTTTAAGCATGCACATGCATCTTTTGGTAGACGCGGATGAAGTTTTCTGCAAAACCACAAGATGTGCATGCAAATGGTGCTTTTGGCAGAACGCGCACGTGGATTTCTACCAAACGACGTGCTAAGCATGCCGATGCTGCTCTTTTTAGCAATCGCGCACGGATTTGTGCGAAAACGCGTTTTAAGCATGCACATGCATCTTTTGGTAGACGCGGATGAAGTTTTCTGCAAAACCACAAGATGTGCATGCAAATGGTGCTTTTTGCAGAACGCGCACGTGGATTTCTACCAAACGACGTGCTAAGCATGCCGATGCTGCTCTTTTTAGCACCCGCGCACGGATTTGTGCGAAAACGCGTTTTAAGCATGCACATGCATCTTTTGGAAGACGCGGATGAAGCTTTCTGCAAAACCACAAGATTTGTATGTAAATGGTGCTTTTGGCAGAACGCGCACGTGGATTTCTACCAAACGACGTGCTAAGCACGCCGATGCTGCTCTTTTTAGCACCCGCGCACGGATTTGTGCGAAAACGCGTTTTAAGCATGCACATGCATCTTTTGGTAGACGCGGATGAAGTTTTCTGCAAAAGCACAAGATGTGCATGCAAATGGTGCTTCTGGCAGAACGCGCACGTGGATTTCTACCAAACGACGTGCTAAGCATGCCGATGCTGCTCTTTTTAGCACCCGCGCACGGATTTGTGCGAAAACGCGTTTTAAGCACGCACATGCATCTTTTGGTAGACGCGGATGAAGTTTTCTGCAAAACCACAAGATGTGCGTGCAAATGGTGCTTTTGGCGAACGCGCACGTGGATTTCTACCAAACGACCTGCTAAGCATGCCGATGCTGCTCTTTTTAGCACCCGCGCACGGATTTGTGCGAAAACGCGTTTTAAGCATGCACATGCATCTTTTGGTAGACGCGGATGAAGTTTTCTGCAAAACCACAAGATGTGCATGCAAATGGTGCTTTGGGCAGAACGCGCACGTGGATTTCTACCAAACGACGTGCTAAGCATGCCGATGCTGCTCTTTTTAGCACCCGCGCACGGATTTGTGCGAAAACGCGTTTTAAGCATGCACATGCATCTTTTGGTAGACGCGGATGAAGTTTTCTGCAAAACCACGAGATGTGCATGCAAATGGTGCTTTTGGCAGAACGCGCACGTGGATTTCTACCAAACGACGTGCTAAGCATGCCGATGCTGCTCTTTTTAGCACCCGCGCACGGATTTGTGCGAAAACGCGTTTTAAGCATGCACATGCATCTTTTGGTAGACGCGGATGAAGCTTTCTGCAAAACCACAAGATTTGTATGTAAATGGTGCTTTTGGCAGAACGCGCACGTGGATTTCTACCAAACGACGTGCTAAGCACGCCGATGCTGCTCTTTTTAGCACCCGCGCACGGATTTGTGCGAAAACGCGTTTTAAGCATGCACATGCATCTTTTGGTAGACGCGGATGAAGTTTTCTGCAAAAGCACAAGATGTGCATGCAAATGGTGCTTCTGGCAGAACGCGCACGTGGATTTCTACCAAACGACGTGCTAAGCATGCCGATGCTGCTCTTTTTAGCACCCGCGCACGGATTTGTGCGAAAACGCGTTTTAAGCACGCACATGCATCTTTTGGTAGACGCGGATGAAGTTTTCTGCAAAACCACAAGATGTGCGTGCAAATGGTGCTTTTGGCGAACGCGCACGTGGATTTCTACCAAACGACCTGCTAAGCATGCCGATGCTGCTCTTTTTAGCACCCGCGCACGGATTTGTGCGAAAACGCGTTTTAAGCATGCACATGCGTCTTTTGGTAGACGCGGATGAAGTTTTCTGCAAAACCACAAGATGTGCATGCAAATGGTGCTTTGGGCAGAACGCGCACGTGGATTTCTACCAAACGACGTGCTAAGCATGCCGATGCTGCTCTTTTTAGCACCCGCGCACGGATTTGTGCGAAAACGCGTTTTAAGCATGCACATGCATCTTTTGGTAGACGCGGATGAAGCTTTCTGCAAAACCACAAGATTTGTATGTAAATGGTGCTTTTGGCAGAACGCGCACGTGGATTTCTACCAAACGACGTGCTAAGCACGCCGATGCTGCTCTTTTTAGCACCCGCGCACGGATTTGTGCGAAAACGCGTTTTAAGCATGCACATGCATCTTTTGGTAGACGCGGATGAAGTTTTCTGCAAAAGCACAAGATGTGCATGCAAATGGTGCTTTTGGCAGAACGCGCATGTGGATTTCTACCAAACGACGTGCTAAGCATGCCGATGGTGCTCTTTTTAGCACCCGCGCACGGATTTGTGCGAAAACGCGTTTTAAGCACGCACATGCATCTTTTGGTAGACGCGGATGAAGTTTTCTGCAAAACCACAAGATGTGCGTGCAAATGGTGCTTTTGGCAGAACGCGCACGTGGATTTCTACCAAACGACGTGCTAAGCATGCCGATGCTGCTCGTTTTAGCACCCGCGCACGGATTTGTGCGAAAACGCGTTTTAAGCACGCACATGCATCTTTTGGTAGACGCGGATGAAGTTTTCTGCAAAACCACAAGATGTGCGTGCAAATGGTGCTTTTGGCAGAACGCGCACGTGGATTTCTACCAAACGACGTGCTAAGCATGCCGATGCTGCTCTTTTTAGCACCCGCGCACGGATTTGTGCGAAAACGCGTTTTAAGCATGCACATGCATCTTTTGGTAGACGCGGATGAAGCTTTCTGCAAAACCACAAGATTTGTATGTAAATGGTGCTTTTGGCAGAACGCGCACGTGGATTTCTACCAAACGACGTGCTAAGCACGCCGATGCTGCTCTTTTTAGCACCCGCGCACGGATTTGTGCGAAAACGCGTTTTAAGCATGCACATGCATCTTTTGGTAGACGCGGATGAAGTTTTCTGCAAAAGCACAAGATGTGCATGCAAATGGTGCTTCTGGCAGAACGCGCACGTGGATTTCTACCAAACGACGTGCTAAGCATGCCGATGCTGCTCTTTTTAGCACCCGCGCACGGATTTGTGCGAAAACGCGTTTTAAGCACGCACATGCATCTTTTGGTAGACGCGGATGAAGTTTTCTGCAAAACCACAAGATGTGCGTGCAAATGGTGCTTTTGGCGAACGCGCACGTGGATTTCTACCAAACGACCTGCTAAGCATGCCGATGCTGCTCTTTTTAGCACCCGCGCACGGATTTGTGCGAAAACGCGTTTTAAGCATGCACATGCATCTTTTGGTAGACGCGGATGAAGTTTTCTGCAAAACCACAAGATGTGCATGCAAATGGTGCTTTGGGCAGAACGCGCACGTGGATTTCTACCAAACGACGTGCTAAGCATGCCGATGCTGCTCTTTTTAGCACCCGCGCACGGATTTGTGCGAAAACGCGTTTTAAGCATGCACATGCATCTTTTGGTAGACGCGAATGAAGCTTTCTGCAAAACCACAAGATTTGTATGTAAATGGTGCTTTTGGCAGAACGCGCACGTGGATTTCTACCAAACGACGTGCTAAGCACGCCGATGCTGCTCTTTTTAGCACCCGCGCACGGATTTGTGCGAAAACGCGTTTTAAGCATGCACATGCATCTTTTGGTAGACGCGGATGAAGTTTTCTGCAAAAGCACAAGATGTGCATGCAAATGGTGCTTTTGGCAGAACGCGCATGTGGATTTCTACCAAACGACGTGCTAAGCATGCCGATGGTGCTCTTTTTAGCACCCGCGCACGGATTTGTGCGAAAACGCGTTTTAAGCACGCACATGCATCTTTTGGTAGACGCGGATGAAGTTTTCTGCAAAACCACAAGATGTGCGTGCAAATGGTGCTTTTGGCAGAACGCGCACGTGGATTTCTACCAAACGACGTGCTAAGCATGCCGATGCTGCTCGTTTTAGCACCCGCGCACGGATTTGTGCGAAAACGCGTTTTAAGCACGCACATGCATCTTTTGGTAGACGCGGATGAAGTTTTCTGCAAAACCACAAGATGTGCGTGCAAATGGTGCTTTTGGCAGAACGCGCACGTGGATTTCTACCAAACGACGTGCTAAGCATGCCGATGCTGCTCGTTTTAGCACCCGCGCACGGATTTGTGCGAAAACGCGTTTTAAGCATGCATATGCATCTTTTGGTAGACGCGGATGAAGTTTTCTGCAAAACCACAAGATGTGCATGCAAATGGTGCTTTTGGCAGAACGCGCACGTGGATTTCTACCAAACGACGTGCTAAGCATGCCGATGCTGCTCTTTTTAGCACCCGCGCACGGATTTGTGCGAAAACGCGTTTTAAGCATGCACATGCATCTTTTATTAGACGCGGATGAAGTTTTCTGAAAAACCACAAGATGTGCATGCAAATGGTGCTTTTGGCAGAACGCGCATGTGGATTTCTACCAAACGACGTGCTAAGCATGCCGATGGTGCTCTTTTTAGCCCCCGCGCACGGATTTGTGCGAAAACGCGTTTTAAGCATGCACATGCATCTTTTGGTAGACGCGGATGAAGTTTTCTGCAAAACCACAAGATGTGCATGCAAATGGTGCAATTGGCAGAACGCGCACGTGGATTTCTACCAAACGACGTGCTAAGCATGCCGATGCTGCTCTTTTTAGCACCCGCGCACGGATTTGTGCGAAAACGCGTTTTAAGCATGCACATGCATCTTTTGGTAGACGCGGATGAAGCTTTCTGCAAAACCACAAGATTTGTATGTAAATGGTGCTTTTGGCAGAACGCGCACGTGGATTTCTACCAAACGACGTGCTAAGCACGCCGATGCTGCTCTTTTTAGCACCCGCGCACGGATTTGTGCGAAAACGCGTTTTAAGCATGCACATGCATCTTTTGGTAGACGCGGATGAAGTTTTCTGCAAAAGCACAAGATGTGCATGCAAATGGTGCTTCTGGCAGAACGCGCACGTGGATTTCTACCAAACGACGTGCTAAGCATGCCGATGCTGCTCTTTTTAGCACCCGCGCACGGATTTGTGCGAAAACGCGTTTTAAGCACGCACATGCATCTTTTGGTAGACGCGGATGAAGTTTTCTGCAAAACCACAAGATGTGCGTGCAAATGGTGCTTTTGGCGAACGCGCACGTGGATTTCTACCAAACGACCTGCTAAGCATGCCGATGCTGCTCTTTTTAGCACCCGCGCACGGATTTGTGCGAAAACGCGTTTTAAGCATGCACATGCATCTTTTGGTAGACGCGGATGAAGTTTTCTGCAAAACCACAAGATGTGCATGCAAATGGTGCTTTGGGCAGAACGCGCACGTGGATTTCTACCAAACGACGTGCTAAGCATGCCGATGCTGCTCTTTTTAGCACCCGCGCACGGATTTGTGCGAAAACGCGTTTTAAGCATGCACATGCATCTTTTGGTAGACGCGGATGAAGCTTTCTGCAAAACCACAAGATTTGTATGTAAATGGTGCTTTTGGCAGAACGCGCACGTGGATTTCTACCAAACGACGTGCTAAGCACGCCGATGCTGCTCTTTTTAGCACCCGCGCACGGATTTGTGCGAAAACGCGTTTTAAGCATGCACATGCATCTTTTGGTAGACGCGGATGAAGTTTTCTGCAAAAGCACAAGATGTGCATGCAAATGGTGCTTTTGGCAGAACGCGCATGTGGATTTCTACCAAACGACGTGCTAAGCATGCCGATGGTGCTCTTTTTAGCACCCGCGCACGGATTTGTGCGAAAACGCGTTTTAAGCACGCACATGCATCTTTTGGTAGACGCGGATGAAGTTTTCTGCAAAACCACAAGATGTGCGTGCAAATGGTGCTTTTGGCAGAACGCGCACGTGGATTTCTACCAAACGACGTGCTAAGCATGCCGATGCTGCTCGTTTTAGCACCCGCGCACGGATTTGTGCGAAAACGCGTTTTAAGCACGCACATGCATCTTTTGGTAGACGCGGATGAAGTTTTCTGCAAAACCACAAGATGTGCGTGCAAATGGTGCTTTTGGCAGAACGCGCACGTGGATTTCTACCAAACGACGTGCTAAGCATGCCGATGCTGCTCTTTTTAGCACCCGCGCACGGATTTGTGCGAAAACGCGTTTTAAGCATGCACATGCATCTTTTGGTAGACGCGGATGAAGCTTTCTGCAAAACCACAAGATTTGTATGTAAATGGTGCTTTTGGCAGAACGCGCACGTGGATTTCTACCAAACGACGTGCTAAGCACGCCGATGCTGCTCTTTTTAGCACCCGCGCACGGATTTGTGCGAAAACGCGTTTTAAGCATGCACATGCATCTTTTGGTAGACGCGGATGAAGTTTTCTGCAAAAGCACAAGATGTGCATGCAAATGGTGCTTCTGGCAGAACGCGCACGTGGATTTCTACCAAACGACGTGCTAAGCATGCCGATGCTGCTCTTTTTAGCACCCGCGCACGGATTTGTGCGAAAACGCGTTTTAAGCACGCACATGCATCTTTTGGTAGACGCGGATGAAGTTTTCTGCAAAACCACAAGATGTGCGTGCAAATGGTGCTTTTGGCGAACGCGCACGTGGATTTCTACCAAACGACCTGCTAAGCATGCCGATGCTGCTCTTTTTAGCACCCGCGCACGGATTTGTGCGAAAACGCGTTTTAAGCATGCACATGCATCTTTTGGTAGACGCGGATGAAGTTTTCTGCAAAACCACAAGATGTGCATGCAAATGGTGCTTTGGGCAGAACGCGCACGTGGATTTCTACCAAACGACGTGGTAAGCATGCCGATGCTGCTCTTTTTAGCACCCGCGCACGGATTTGTGCGAAAACGCGTTTTAAGCATGCACATGCATCTTTTGGTAGACGCGGATGAAGTTTTCTGCAAAACCACAAGATGTGCATGCAAATGGTGCTTTTGGCAGAACGCGCATGTGGATTTCTACCAAACGACGTGCTAAGCATGCCGATGGTGCTCTTTTTAGCACCCGCGCACGGATTTGTGCGAAAACGCGTTTTGAGCATGCACATGCATCTTTTGGTAGACGCCGATGAAGTTTTCTGCAAAACCACAAGATGTGCATGCAAATGGTGCTTTTTGCAGAACGCGCACGTGGATTTCTACCAAACGACGTGCTAAGCATGCCGATGCTGCTCCTTTTAGCACCCGCGCACGGATTTGTGCGAAAACGCGTTTTAAGCATGCACACGCATCTTTTGGTAGACACGGATGAAATTTTCTGCAAAACCACAAGATGTGCATGCAAATGGTGCTTTTGGCAGAACGCGCACGTGGATTTCTATCAAACGACGTGCTAAGCATGCCGATGCTGCTCTTTTTAGCACCCGCGCACGGATTTGTGCGAAAACGCGTTTTAAGCACGCACATGCATCTTTTGGTAGACGCGGATGAAGTTTTCTGCAAAACCACAAGATGTGCGTGCAAATGGTGCTTTTGGCGAACGCGCACGTGGATTTCTACCAAACGACCTGCTAAGCATGCCGATGCTGCTCTTTTTAGCACCCTCGCACGGATTTGTGCGAAAACGCGTTTTAAGCATGCACATGCATCTTTTGGTAGACGCGGATGAAGTTTTCTGCAAAACCACAAGATGTGCATGCAAATGGTGCTTTGGGCAGAACGCGAACGTGGATTTCTACCAAACGACCTGCTAAGCATGCCGATGCTGCTCTTTTTAGCACCCGCGCACGGATTTGTGCGAAAACGCGTTTTAAGCATGCACATGCATCTTTTGGTAGACGCGGATGAAGGTTTGTGCAAAACTACAAGATGTGCATGCAAATGGTGCTTTTGGCAGAACGCGCACGTGGATTTCTCCCAAACGACGTGGTAAGCATGCCGATGCTGCTCTTTTTAGCACCCGCGCACGGATTTGTGCGAAAACGCGTTTTAAGCATGCACATGCATCTTTTGGTAGACGCGGATGAAGTTTTCTGCAAAACCACAAGATGTGCATGCAAATGGTGCTTTTGGCAGAACGCGCATGTGGATTTCTACCAAACGACGTGCTAAGCATGCCGATGGTGCTCTTTTTAGCACCCGCGCACGGATTTGTGCGAAAACGCGTTTTGAGCATGCACATGCATCTTTTGGTAGACGCCGATGAAGTTTTCTGCAAAACCACAAGATGTGCATGCAAATGGTGCTTTTTGCAGAACGCGCACGTGGATTTCTACCAAACGACGTGCTAAGCATGCCGATGGTGCTCTTATTAGCACCCGCGCACGGATTTGTGCGAAAACGCGTTTTAAGCATGCACATGCATCTTTTGGTAGACGCGGATGAAGTTTTCTGCAAAACCACAAGATGTGCATGCAAATGGTGCTTTTGGCAGAACGCGCACGTGGATTTCTACCAAACGACGTGCTAAGCATGCCGATGCTGCTCTTTTTAGCACCCGCGCACGGATTTGTGCGAAAACGCGTTTTAAGCATGCACATGCATCTTTTGGTAGACGCGGATGAAGTTTTCTGCAAAAGCACAAGATGTGCATGCAAATGGTGCTTTTGGCAGAACGCGCACGTGGATTTCTACCAAACGACGTGCTAAGCATGCCGATGCTGCTCTCTTTAGCACCCGCGCACGGATTTGTGCGAAAACTCGTTTTAAGCACGCACATGCATCTTTTGGTAGACGCGGATGAAGTTTTCTGCAAAACCACAAGATGTGCGTGCAAATGGTGCTTTTGGCAGAACGCGCACTTGGATTTCTACCAAACGACGTGCTAAGCATGCCGATGCTGCTCGTTTTAGCACCCGCGCACGGATTTGTGCGAAAACGCGTTTTAAGCATGCATATGCATCTTTTGGTAGACGCGGATGAAGTTTTCTGCAAAACCACAAGATGTGCATGCAAATGGTGCTTTTGGCAGAACGCGCTCGTGGATTTCTACCAAACGAGGTGCTAAGCATGCCGATGGTGCTCTTTTTAGCACCCGCGAACGGATTTGTGCGAAAACGCGTTTTAAGCATGCACATGCATCTTTTGGTAGACGCGGATGAAGATTTCTGCAAAACCACAAGATGTGCATGCAAATGGTGCTTTTGGCAGAACGCGCACGTGGATTTCTACCAAACGACGTGCTAAGCATGCCGATGCTGCTCTTTTTAGCACCCGCGCACGGATTTGTGCGAAAACGCGTTTTAAGCATGCACATGCATCTTTTATTAGACGCGGATGAAGTTTTCTGCAAAACCACAAGATGTGCATGCAAATGGTGCTTTTGGCAGAACGCGCATGTGTATTTCTACCAAACGAGGTGCTAAGCATGCCGATGGTGCTCTTTTTAGCACCCGCGCACGGATTTGTGCGAAAACGCGTTTTAAGCATGCACATGCATCTTTTGGTAGACGCGGATGAAGTTTTCTGCAAAACCACAAGATGTGCATGCAAATGGTGCTTTTGGCAGAACGCGCACGTGGATTTCTACCAAACGACGTGCTAAGCATGCCGATGCTGCTCTTTTTAGCAATCGCGCACGGATTTGTGCGAAAACGCGTTTTAAGCATGCACATGCATCTTTTGGTAGACGCGGATGAAGTTTTCTGCAAAACCACAAGATGTGCATGCAAATGGTGCTTTTTGCAGAACGCGCACGTGGATTTCTACCAAACGACGTGCTAAGCATGCCGATGCTGCTCTTTTTAGCACCCGCGCACGGATTTGTGCGAAAACGCGTTTTAAGCATGCACATGCATCTTTTGGAAGACGCGGATGAAGCTTTCTGCAAAACCACAAGATTTGTATGTAAATGGTGCTTTTGGCAGAACGCGCACGTGGATTTCTACCAAACGACGTGCTAAGCACGCCGATGCTGCTCTTTTTAGCACCCGCGCACGGATTTGTGCGAAAACGCGTTTTAAGCATGCACATGCATCTTTTGGTAGACGCGGATGAAGTTTTCTGCAAAAGCACAAGATGTGCATGCAAATGGTGCTTCTGGCAGAACGCGCACGTGGATTTCTACCAAACGACGTGCTAAGCATGCCGATGCTGCTCTTTTTAGCACCCGCGCACGGATTTGTGCGAAAACGCGTTTTAAGCACGCACATGCATCTTTTGGTAGACGCGGATGAAGTTTTCTGCAAAACCACAAGATGTGCGTGCAAATGGTGCTTTTGGCGAACGCGCACGTGGATTTCTACCAAACGACCTGCTAAGCATGCCGATGCTGCTCTTTTTAGCACCCGCGCACGGATTTGTGCGAAAACGCGTTTTAAGCATGCACATGCATCTTTTGGTAGACGCGGATGAAGTTTTCTGCAAAACCACAAGATGTGCATGCAAATGGTGCTTTGGGCAGAACGCGCACGTGGATTTCTACCAAACGACGTGCTAAGCATGCCGATGCTGCTCTTTTTAGCACCCGCGCACGGATTTGTGCGAAAACGCGTTTTAAGCATGCACATGCATCTTTTGGTAGACGCGGATGAAGTTTTCTGCAAAACCACGAGATGTGCATGCAAATGGTGCTTTTGGCAGAACGCGCACGTGGATTTCTACCAAACGACGTGCTAAGCATGCCGATGCTGCTCTTTTTAGCACCCGCGCACGGATTTGTGCGAAAACGCGTTTTAAGCATGCACATGCACCTTTTGGTAGACGCGGATGAAGTTTTCTGCAAAACCACGAGATGTGCATGCAAATGGTGCTTTTGGCAGAACGCGCACGTGGATTTCTACCAAACGACGTGCTAAGCATGCCGATGCTGCTCTTTTTAGCACCCGCGCACGGATTTGTGCGAAAACGCGTTTTAAGCATGCACATGCATCTTTTGGTAGACGCGGATGAAGCTTTCTGCAAAACCACAAGATTTGTATGTAAATGGTGCTTTTGGCAGAACGCGCACGTGGATTTCTACCAAACGACGTGCTAAGCACGCCGATGCTGCTCTTTTTAGCACCCGCGCACGGATTTGTGCGAAAACGCGTTTTAAGCATGCACATGCATCTTTTGGTAGACGCGGATGAAGTTTTCTGCAAAAGCACAAGATGTGCATGCAAATGGTGCTTCTGGCAGAACGCGCACGTGGATTTCTACCAAACGACGTGCTAAGCATGCCGATGCTGCTCTTTTTAGCACCCGCGCACGGATTTGTGCGAAAACGCGTTTTAAGCACGCACATGCATCTTTTGGTAGACGCGGATGAAGTTTTCTGCAAAACCACAAGATGTGCGTGCAAATGGTGCTTTTGGCGAACGCGCACGTGGATTTCTACCAAACGACCTGCTAAGCATGCCGATGCTGCTCTTTTTAGCACCCGCGCACGGATTTGTGCGAAAACGCGTTTTAAGCATGCACATGCGTCTTTTGGTAGACGCGGATGAAGTTTTCTGCAAAACCACAAGATGTGCATGCAAATGGTGCTTTGGGCAGAACGCGCACGTGGATTTCTACCAAACGACGTGCTAAGCATGCCGATGCTGCTCTTTTTAGCACCCGCGCACGGATTTGTGCGAAAACGCGTTTTAAGCATGCACATGCATCTTTTGGTAGACGCGGATGAAGCTTTCTGCAAAACCACAAGATTTGTATGTAAATGGTGCTTTTGGCAGAACGCGCACGTGGATTTCTACCAAACGACGTGCTAAGCACGCCGATGCTGCTCTTTTTAGCACCCGCGCACGGATTTGTGCGAAAACGCGTTTTAAGCATGCACATGCATCTTTTGGTAGACGCGGATGAAGTTTTCTGCAAAAGCACAAGATGTGCATGCAAATGGTGCTTTTGGCAGAACGCGCATGTGGATTTCTACCAAACGACGTGCTAAGCATGCCGATGGTGCTCTTTTTAGCACCCGCGCACGGATTTGTGCGAAAACGCGTTTTAAGCACGCACATGCATCTTTTGGTAGACGCGGATGAAGTTTTCTGCAAAACCACAAGATGTGCGTGCAAATGGTGCTTTTGGCAGAACGCGCACGTGGATTTCTACCAAACGACGTGCTAAGCATGCCGATGCTGCTCGTTTTAGCACCCGCGCACGGATTTGTGCGAAAACGCGTTTTAAGCACGCACATGCATCTTTTGGTAGACGCGGATGAAGTTTTCTGCAAAACCACAAGATGTGCGTGCAAATGGTGCTTTTGGCAGAACGCGCACGTGGATTTCTACCAAACGACGTGCTAAGCATGCCGATGCTGCTCTTTTTAGCACCCGCGCACGGATTTGTGCGAAAACGCGTTTTAAGCATGCACATGCATCTTTTGGTAGACGCGGATGAAGCTTTCTGCAAAACCACAAGATTTGTATGTAAATGGTGCTTTTGGCAGAACGCGCACGTGGATTTCTACCAAACGACGTGCTAAGCACGCCGATGCTGCTCTTTTTAGCACCCGCGCACGGATTTGTGCGAAAACGCGTTTTAAGCATGCACATGCATCTTTTGGTAGACGCGGATGAAGTTTTCTGCAAAAGCACAAGATGTGCATGCAAATGGTGCTTCTGGCAGAACGCGCACGTGGATTTCTACCAAACGACGTGCTAAGCATGCCGATGCTGCTCTTTTTAGCACCCGCGCACGGATTTGTGCGAAAACGCGTTTTAAGCACGCACATGCATCTTTTGGTAGACGCGGATGAAGTTTTCTGCAAAACCACAAGATGTGCGTGCAAATGGTGCTTTTGGCGAACGCGCACGTGGATTTCTACCAAACGACCTGCTAAGCATGCCGATGCTGCTCTTTTTAGCACCCGCGCACGGATTTGTGCGAAAACGCGTTTTAAGCATGCACATGCATCTTTTGGTAGACGCGGATGAAGTTTTCTGCAAAACCACAAGATGTGCATGCAAATGGTGCTTTGGGCAGAACGCGCACGTGGATTTCTACCAAACGACGTGCTAAGCATGCCGATGCTGCTCTTTTTAGCACCCGCGCACGGATTTGTGCGAAAACGCGTTTTAAGCATGCACATGCATCTTTTGGTAGACGCGAATGAAGCTTTCTGCAAAACCACAAGATTTGTATGTAAATGGTGCTTTTGGCAGAACGCGCACGTGGATTTCTACCAAACGACGTGCTAAGCACGCCGATGCTGCTCTTTTTAGCACCCGCGCACGGATTTGTGCGAAAACGCGTTTTAAGCATGCACATGCATCTTTTGGTAGACGCGGATGAAGTTTTCTGCAAAAGCACAAGATGTGCATGCAAATGGTGCTTTTGGCAGAACGCGCATGTGGATTTCTACCAAACGACGTGCTAAGCATGCCGATGGTGCTCTTTTTAGCACCCGCGCACGGATTTGTGCGAAAACGCGTTTTAAGCACGCACATGCATCTTTTGGTAGACGCGGATGAAGTTTTCTGCAAAACCACAAGATGTGCGTGCAAATGGTGCTTTTGGCAGAACGCGCACGTGGATTTCTACCAAACGACGTGCTAAGCATGCCGATGCTGCTCGTTTTAGCACCCGCGCACGGATTTGTGCGAAAACGCGTTTTAAGCACGCACATGCATCTTTTGGTAGACGCGGATGAAGTTTTCTGCAAAACCACAAGATGTGCGTGCAAATGGTGCTTTTGGCAGAACGCGCACGTGGATTTCTACCAAACGACGTGCTAAGCATGCCGATGCTGCTCTTTTTAGTACTCGCGCACGGATTTGTGCGAAAACGCGTTTTAAGCATGCACATGCATGTTTTGGTAGACGCGGCATGCACATGCACCTTTCGGTAGACGCGGATGAAGCTTTCTGCAAAACCACAAGATGTGCATGCAAATGGTGCTTTGGGCAGAACGCGCACGTGGATTTCTACCAAACGACGTGCTAAGCATGCCGATGCTGCTCTTTTTAGCACCCGCGCACGGATTTGTGCGAAAACGCGTTTTAAGCATGCACATGCATCTTTTGGTAGACGCGGATGAAGATTTCTGCAAAACCACAAGATGTGCATGCAAATGGTGCTTTTGGCAGAACGCGCACGTGGATTTCTACCAAACGACGTGCTAAGCATGCCGATGCTGCTCTTTTTAGCACCCGCGCACGGATTTGTGCGAAAACGCGTTTTAAGCATGCACATGCATCTTTTATTAGACGCGGATGAAGTTTTCTGGAAAACCACAAGATGTGCATGCAAATGGTGCTTTTGGCAGAACGCGCATGTGGATTTCTACCAAACGAGGTGCTAAGCATGCCGATGGTGCTCTTTTTAGCACCCGCGAACGGATTTGTGCGAAAACGCGTTTTAAGCATGCACATGCATCTTTTGGTAGACGCGGATGAAGATTTCTGCAAAACCACAAGATGTGCATGCAAATGGTGCTTTTGGCAGAACGCGCACGTGGATTTCTACCAAACGACGTGCTAAGCATGCGGATGCTGCTCTTTTTAGCACCCGCGCACGGATTTGTGCGAAAACGCGTTTTAAGCATGCACATGCATCTTTTATTAGACGCGGATGAAGTTTTCTGCAAAACCACAAGATGTGCATGCAAATGGTGCTTTTGGCAGAACGCGCATGTGTATTTCTACCAAACGAGGTGCTAAGCATGCCGATGGTGCTCTTTTTAGCACCCGCGCACGGATTTGTGCGAAAACGCGTTTTAAGCATGCACATGCATCTTTTGGTAGACGCGGATGAAGTTTTCTGCAAAACCACAAGATGTGCATGCAAATGGTGCTTTTGGCAGAACGCGCACGTGGATTTCTACCAAACGACGTGCTAAGCATGCCGATGCTGCTCTTTTTAGCAATCGCGCACGGATTTGTGCGAAAACGCGTTTTAAGCATGCACATGCATCTTTTGGTAGACGCGGATGAAGTTTTCTGCAAAACCACAAGATGTGCATGCAAATGGTGCTTTTTGCAGAACGCGCACGTGGATTTCTACCAAACGACGTGCTAAGCATGCCGATGCTGCTCTTTTTAGCACCCGCGCACGGATTTGTGCGAAAACGCGTTTTAAGCATGCACATGCATCTTTTGGAAGACGCGGATGAAGCTTTCTGCAAAACCACAAGATTTGTATGTAAATGGTGCTTTTGGCAGAACGCGCACGTGGATTTCTACCAAACGACGTGCTAAGCACGCCGATGCTGCTCTTTTTAGCACCCGCGCACGGATTTGTGCGAAAACGCGTTTTAAGCATGCACATGCATCTTTTGGTAGACGCGGATGAAGTTTTCTGCAAAAGCACAAGATGTGCATGCAAATGGTGCTTCTGGCAGAACGCGCACGTGGATTTCTACCAAACGACGTGCTAAGCATGCCGATGCTGCTCTTTTTAGCACCCGCGCACGGATTTGTGCGAAAACGCGTTTTAAGCACGCACATGCATCTTTTGGTAGACGCGGATGAAGTTTTCTGCAAAACCACAAGATGTGCGTGCAAATGGTGCTTTTGGCGAACGCGCACGTGGATTTCTACCAAACGACCTGCTAAGCATGCCGATGCTGCTCTTTTTAGCACCCGCGCACGGATTTGTGCGAAAACGCGTTTTAAGCATGCACATGCATCTTTTGGTAGACGCGGATGAAGTTTTCTGCAAAACCACAAGATGTGCATGCAAATGGTGCTTTGGGCAGAACGCGCACGTGGATTTCTACCAAACGACGTGCTAAGCATGCCGATGCTGCTCTTTTTAGCACCCGCGCACGGATTTGTGCGAAAACGCGTTTTAAGCATGCACATGCATCTTTTGGTAGACGCGGATGAAGTTTTCTGCAAAACCACGAGATGTGCATGCAAATGGTGCTTTTGGCAGAACGCGCACGTGGATTTCTACCAAACGACGTGCTAAGCATGCCGATGCTGCTCTTTTTAGCACCCGCGCACGGATTTGTGCGAAAACGCGTTTTAAGCATGCACATGCACCTTTTGGTAGACGCGGATGAAGTTTTCTGCAAAACCACGAGATGTGCATGCAAATGGTGCTTTTGGCAGAACGCGCACGTGGATTTCTACCAAACGACGTGCTAAGCATGCCGATGCTGCTCTTTTTAGCACCCGCGCACGGATTTGTGCGAAAACGCGTTTTAAGCATGCACATGCATCTTTTGGTAGACGCGGATGAAGCTTTCTGCAAAACCACAAGATTTGTATGTAAATGGTGCTTTTGGCAGAACGCGCACGTGGATTTCTACCAAACGACGTGCTAAGCACGCCGATGCTGCTCTTTTTAGCACCCGCGCACGGATTTGTGCGAAAACGCGTTTTAAGCATGCACATGCATCTTTTGGTAGACGCGGATGAAGTTTTCTGCAAAAGCACAAGATGTGCATGCAAATGGTGCTTCTGGCAGAACGCGCACGTGGATTTCTACCAAACGACGTGCTAAGCATGCCGATGCTGCTCTTTTTAGCACCCGCGCACGGATTTGTGCGAAAACGCGTTTTAAGCACGCACATGCATCTTTTGGTAGACGCGGATGAAGTTTTCTGCAAAACCACAAGATGTGCGTGCAAATGGTGCTTTTGGCGAACGCGCACGTGGATTTCTACCAAACGACCTGCTAAGCATGCCGATGCTGCTCTTTTTAGCACCCGCGCACGGATTTGTGCGAAAACGCGTTTTAAGCATGCACATGCGTCTTTTGGTAGACGCGGATGAAGTTTTCTGCAAAACCACAAGATGTGCATGCAAATGGTGCTTTGGGCAGAACGCGCACGTGGATTTCTACCAAACGACGTGCTAAGCATGCCGATGCTGCTCTTTTTAGCACCCGCGCACGGATTTGTGCGAAAACGCGTTTTAAGCATGCACATGCATCTTTTGGTAGACGCGGATGAAGCTTTCTGCAAAACCACAAGATTTGTATGTAAATGGTGCTTTTGGCAGAACGCGCACGTGGATTTCTACCAAACGACGTGCTAAGCACGCCGATGCTGCTCTTTTTAGCACCCGCGCACGGATTTGTGCGAAAACGCGTTTTAAGCATGCACATGCATCTTTTGGTAGACGCGGATGAAGTTTTCTGCAAAAGCACAAGATGTGCATGCAAATGGTGCTTTTGGCAGAACGCGCATGTGGATTTCTACCAAACGACGTGCTAAGCATGCCGATGGTGCTCTTTTTAGCACCCGCGCACGGATTTGTGCGAAAACGCGTTTTAAGCACGCACATGCATCTTTTGGTAGACGCGGATGAAGTTTTCTGCAAAACCACAAGATGTGCGTGCAAATGGTGCTTTTGGCAGAACGCGCACGTGGATTTCTACCAAACGACGTGCTAAGCATGCCGATGCTGCTCGTTTTAGCACCCGCGCACGGATTTGTGCGAAAACGCGTTTTAAGCACGCACATGCATCTTTTGGTAGACGCGGATGAAGTTTTCTGCAAAACCACAAGATGTGCGTGCAAATGGTGCTTTTGGCAGAACGCGCACGTGGATTTCTACCAAACGACGTGCTAAGCATGCCGATGCTGCTCGTTTTAGCACCCGCGCACGGATTTGTGCGAAAACGCGTTTTAAGCACGCACATGCATCTTTTGGTAGACGCGGATGAAGTTTTCTGCAAAACCACAAGATGTGCGTGCAAATGGTGCTTTTGGCAGAACGCGCACGTGGATTTCTACCAAACGACGTGCTAAGCATGCCGATGCTGCTCGTTTTAGCACCCGCGCACGGATTTGTGCGAAAACGCGTTTTAAGCATGCATATGCATCTTTTGGTAGACGCGGATGAAGTTTTCTGCAAAACCACAAGATGTGCATGCAAATGGTGCTTTTGGCAGAACGCGCACGTGGATTTCTACCAAACGACGTGCTAAGCATGCCGATGCTGCTCTTTTTAGCACCCGCGCACGGATTTGTGCGAAAACGCGTTTTAAGCATGCACATGCATCTTTTATTAGACGCGGATGAAGTTTTCTGAAAAACCACAAGATGTGCATGCAAATGGTGCTTTTGGCAGAACGCGCATGTGGATTTCTACCAAACGACGTGCTAAGCATGCCGATGGTGCTCTTTTTAGCCCCCGCGCACGGATTTGTGCGAAAACGCGTTTTAAGCATGCACATGCATCTTTTGGTAGACGCGGATGAAGTTTTCTGCAAAACCACAAGATGTGCATGCAAATGGTGCAATTGGCAGAACGCGCACGTGGATTTCTACCAAACGACGTGCTAAGCATGCCGATGCTGCTCTTTTTAGCACCCGCGCACGGATTTGTGCGAAAACGCGTTTTAAGCATGCACATGCATCTTTTGGTAGACGCGGATGAAGTTTTCTGCAAAACCACAAGATGTGCATGCAAATGGTGCTTTTGGCAGAACGCGCATGTGGATTTCTACCAAACGACGTGCAAGCATGCCGATGGTGCTCTTTTTAGCACCCGCGCACGGATTTGTGCGAAAACGCGTTTTAAGCATGCACATGCATCTTTTGGTAGACGCGGATGAAGTTTTCTGCAAAACCACAAGATGTGCATGCAAATGGTGCTTTTTGCAGAACGCGCACGTGCATTTCTACCAAACGACGTGCTAAGCATGCCGATGCTGCTCTTTTTAGCACCCGCGCACGGATTTGTGCGAAAACGCGTTTTAAGCATGCACATGCATCTTTTGGTAGACGCGGATGAAGTTTTCTGCAAAACCACAAGATGTGCATGCAAATGGTGCAATTGGCAGAACGCGCACGTGGATTTCTACCAAACGACGTGCTAAGCATGCCGATGCTGCTGTTTTTAGCACCCGCGCACGGATTTGTGCGAAAACGCGTTTTAAGCATGCACATGCATCTTTTGGTAGACGCGGATGAAGTTTTCTGCAAAACCACAAGATGTGCATGCAAATGGTGCTTTTGGCAGAACGCGCATGTGGATTTCTACCAAACGACGTGCTAAGCATGCCGATGGTGCTCTTTTTAGCACCCGCGCACGGATTTGTGCGAAAACGCGTTTTAAGCATGCACATGCATCTTTTGGTAGACGCTGATGAAGTTTTCTGCAAAACCACAAGATGTGCATGCAAATGGTGCTTTTTGCAGAACGCGCACATGGGTTTCTACCAAACGACGTGCTAAGCATGCCGATGCTGCTCTTTTTAGCACCCGCGCACGGATTTGTGCGAAAACGCGTTTTAAGCATGCACATGCATTTTTTGGTAGACGCGGATGAAGTTTTCTGCAAAACCACAAGATGTGCATGCAAATGGTGCTTTTGGCAGAACGCGCACGTGGATTTCTACCAAACGACGTGCTAAGCATGCCGATGCTGCTCTTTTTAGCACCCGCGCACGGATTTGTGCGAAAACGCGTTTTAAGCATGCACATGCATCTTTTGGTAGACGCGGATGAAGTTTTCTGCAAAACCACGAGATGTGCATGCAAATGGTGCTTTTGGCAGAACGCGCACGTGGATTTCTACCAAACGACGTGCTAAGCATGCCGATGCTGCTCTTTTTAGCACCCGCGCACGGATTTGTGCGAAAACGCGTTTTAAGCATGCACATGCATCTTTTGGTAGACGCGGATGAAGTTTTCTGCAAAACCACGAGATGTGCATGCAAATGGTGCTTTTGGCAGAACGCGCACGTGGATTTCTACCAAACGACGTGCTAAGCATGCCGATGCTGCTCTTTTTAGCACCCGCGCACGGATTTGTGCGAAAACGCGTTTTAAGCACGCACATGCATCTTTTGGTAGACGCGGATGAAGTTTTCTGCAAAACCACAAGATGTGCGTGCAAATGGTGCTTTTGGCAGAACGCGCACGTGGATTTCTACCAAACGACGTGCTAAGCATGCCGATGCTGCTCTTTTTAGCACCCGCGCACGGATTTGTGCGAAAACGCGTTTTAAGCATGCACATGCATCTTTTGGTAGACGCGGATGAAGCTTTCTGCAAAACCACAAGATTTGTATGTAAATGGTGCTTTTGGCAGAACGCGCACGTGGATTTCTACCAAACGACGTGCTAAGCACGCCGATGCTGCTCTTTTTAGCACCCGCGCACGGATTTGTGCGAAAACGCGTTTTAAGCATGCACATGCATCTTTTGGTAGACGCGGATGAAGTTTTCTGCAAAAGCACAAGACGTGCATGCAAATGGTGCTTCTGGCAGAACGCGCACGTGGATTTCTACCAAACGACGTGCTAAGCATGCCGATGCTGCTCTTTTTAGCACCCGCGCACGGATTTGTGCGAAAACGCGTTTTAAGCACGCACATGCATCTTTTGGTAGACGCGGATGAAGTTTTCTGCAAAACCACAAGATGTGCGTGCAAATGGTGCTTTTGGCGAACGCGCACGTGGATTTCTACCAAACGACCTGCTAAGCATGCCGATGCTGCTCTTTTTAGCACCCGCGCACGGATTTGTGCGAAAACGCGTTTTAAGCATGCACATGCATCTTTTGGTAGACGCGGATGAAGTTTTCTGCAAAACCACAAGATGTGCATGCAAATGGTGCTTTGGGCAGAACGCGCACGTGGATTTCTACCAAACGACGTGCTAAGCATGCCGATGCTGCTCTTTTTAGCACCCGCGCACGGATTTGTGCGAAAACGCGTTTTAAGCATGCACATGCATCTTTTGGTAGACGCGGATGAAGTTTTCTGCAAAAGCACAAGATGTGCATGCAAATGGTGCTTTTGGCAGAACGCGCATGTGGATTTCTACCAAACGACGTGCTAAGCATGCCGATGGTGCTCTTTTTAGCACCCGCGCACGGATTTGTGCGAAAACGCGTTTTAAGCACGCACATGCATCTTTTGGTAGACGCGGATGAAGTTTTCTGCAAAACCACAAGATGTGCGTGCAAATGGTGCTTTTGGCAGAACGCGCACGTGGATTTCTACCAAACGACGTGCTAAGCATGCCGATGCTGCTCGTTTTAGCACCCGCGCACGGATTTGTGCGAAAACGCGTTTTAAGCACGCACATGCATCTTTTGGTAGACGCGGATGAAGTTTTCTGCAAAACCACAAGATGTGCGTGCAAATGGTGCTTTTGGCAGAACGCGCACGTGGATTTCTACCAAACGACGTGCTAAGCATGCCGATGCTGCTCGTTTTAGCACCCGCGCACGGATTTGTGCGAAAACGCGTTTTAAGCATGCATATGCATCTTTTGGTAGACGCGGATGAAGTTTTCTGCAAAACCACAAGATGTGCATGCAAATGGTGCTTTTGGCAGAACGCGCATGTGGATTTCTACCAAACGACGTGCTAAGCATGCCGATGGTGCTCTTTTTAGCCCCCGCGCACGGATTTGTGCGAAAACGCGTTTTAAGCATGCACATGCATCTTTTGGTAGACGCGGATGAAGTTTTCTGCAAAACCACAAGATGTGCATGCAAATGGTGCAATTGGCAGAACGCGCACGTGGATTTCTACCAAACGACGTGCTAAGCATGCCGATGCTGCTCTTTTTAGCACCCGCGCACGGATTTGTGCGAAAACGCGTTTTAAGCATGCACATGCATCTTTTGGTAGACGCGGATGAAGTTTTCTGCAAAACCACAAGATGTGCATGCAAATGGTGCTTTTGGCAGAACGCGCATGTGGATTTCTACCAAACGACGTGCAAGCATGCCGATGGTGCTCTTTTTAGCACCCGCGCACGGATTTGTGCGAAAACGCGTTTTAAGCATGCACATGCATCTTTTGGTAGACGCGGATGAAGTTTTCTGCAAAACCACAAGATGTGCATGCAAATGGTGCTTTTTGCAGAACGCGCACGTGCATTTCTACCAAACGACGTGCTAAGCATGCCGATGCTGCTCTTTTTAGCACCCGCGCACGGATTTGTGCGAAAACGCGTTTTAAGCATGCACATGCATCTTTTGGTAGACGCGGATGAAGTTTTCTGCAAAACCACAAGATGTGCATGCAAATGGTGCAATTGGCAGAACGCGCACGTGGATTTCTACCAAACGACGTGCTAAGCATGCCGATGCTGCTGTTTTTAGCACCCGCGCACGGATTTGTGCGAAAACGCGTTTTAAGCATGCACATGCATCTTTTGGTAGACGCGGATGAAGTTTTCTGCAAAACCACAAGATGTGCATGCAAATGGTGCTTTTGGCAGAACGCGCATGTGGATTTCTACCAAACGACGTGCTAAGCATGCCGATGGTGCTCTTTTTAGCACCCGCGCACGGATTTGTGCGAAAACGCGTTTTAAGCATGCACATGCATCTTTTGGTAGACGCGGATGAAGTTTTCTGCAAAACCACAAGATGTGCATGCAAATGGTGCTTTTTGCAGAACGCGCACATGGATTTCTACCAAACGACGTGCTAAGCATGCCGATGCTGCTCTTTTTAGCACCCGCGCACGGATTTGTGCGAAAACGCGTTTTAAGCATGCACATGCATTTTTTGGTAGACGCGGATGAAGTTTTCTGCAAAACCACAAGATGTGCATGCAAATGGTGCTTTTGGCAGAACGCGCACGTGGATTTCTACCAAACGACGTGCTAAGCATGCCGATGCTGCTCTTTTTAGCACCCGCGCACGGATTTGTGCGAAAACGCGTTTTAAGCATGCACATGCATCTTTTGGTAGACGCGGATGAAGTTTTCTGCAAAACCACGAGATGTGCATGCAAATGGTGCTTTTGGCAGAACGCGCACGTGGATTTCTACCAAACGACGTGCTAAGCATGCCGATGCTGCTCTTTTTAGCACCCGCGCACGGATTTGTGCGAAAACGCGTTTTAAGCATGCACATGCATCTTTTGGTAGACGCGGATGAAGTTTTCTGCAAAACCACGAGATGTGCATGCAAATGGTGCTTTTGGCAGAACGCGCACGTGGATTTCTACCAAACGACGTGCTAAGCATGCCGATGCTGCTCTTTTTAGCACCCGCGCACGGATTTGTGCGAAAACGCGTTTTAAGCATGCACATGCATCTTTTGGTAGACGCGGATGAAGTTTTCTGCAAAACCACAAGATGTGCATGCAAATGGTGCTTTTGGCAGAACGCGCATGTGGATTTCTACCAAACGACGTGCAAGCATGCCGATGGTGCTCTTTTTAGCACCCGCGCACGGATTTGTGCGAAAACGCGTTTTAAGCATGCACATGCATCTTTTGGTAGACGCGGATGAAGTTTTCTGCAAAAGCACAAGATGTGCATGCAAATGGTGCTTTGGGCAGAACGCGCACGTGGATTTCTACCAAACGACGTGCTAAGCATGCCGATGCTGCTCTTTTTAGCACCCGCGCACGGATTTGTGCGAAAACGCGTTTTAAGCATGCACATGCATCTTTTGGTAGACGCGGATGAAGCTTTCTGCAAAACCACAAGATGTGCATGCAAATGGTGCTTTTGGCAGAACGCGCATGTGGATTTCTACCAAACGACGTGCTAAGCATGCCGATGGTGCTCTTTTTAGCACCCGCGCACGGATTTGTGCGAAAACGCGTTTTAAGCACGCACATGCATCTTTTGGTAGACGCGGATGAAGTTTTCTGCAAAACCACAAGATGTGCGTGCAAATGGTGCTTTTGGCAGAACGCGCACGTGGATTTCTACCAAACGACGTGCTAAGCATGCCGATGCTGCTCGTTTTAGCACCCGCGCACGGATTTGTGCGAAAACGCGTTTTAAGCACGCACATGCATCTTTTGGTAGACGCGGATGAAGTTTTCTGCAAAACCACAAGATGTGCGTGCAAATGGTGCTTTTGGCAGAACGCGCACGTGGATTTCTACCAAACGACGTGCTAAGCATGCCGATGCTGCTCGTTTTAGCACCCGCGCACGGATTTGTGCGAAAACGCGTTTTAAGCATGCATATGCATCTTTTGGTAGACGCGGATGAAGTTTTCTGCAAAACCACAAGATGTGCATGCAAATGGTGCTTTTGGCAGAACGCGCATGTGGATTTCTACCAAACGACGTGCTAAGCATGCCGATGGTGCTCTTTTTAGCCCCCGCGCACGGATTTGTGCGAAAACGCGTTTTAAGCATGCACATGCATCTTTTGGTAGACGCGGATGAAGTTTTCTGCAAAACCACAAGATGTGCATGCAAATGGTGCAATTGGCAGAACGCGCACGTGGATTTCTACCAAACGACGTGCTAAGCATGCCGATGCTGCTCTTTTTAGCACCCGCGCACGGATTTGTGCGAAAACGCGTTTTAAGCATGCACATGCATCTTTTGGTAGACGCGGATGAAGTTTTCTGCAAAACCACAAGATGTGCATGCAAATGGTGCTTTTGGCAGAACGCGCATGTGGATTTCTACCAAACGACGTGCAAGCATGCCGATGGTGCTCTTTTTAGCACCCGCGCACGGATTTGTGCGAAAACGCGTTTTAAGCATGCACATGCATCTTTTGGTAGACGCGGATGAAGTTTTCTGCAAAACCACAAGATGTGCATGCAAATGGTGCTTTTTGCAGAACGCGCACGTGCATTTCTACCAAACGACGTGCTAAGCATGCCGATGCTGCTCTTTTTAGCACCCGCGCACGGATTTGTGCGAAAACGCGTTTTAAGCATGCACATGCATCTTTTGGTAGACGCGGATGAAGTTTTCTGCAAAACCACAAGATGTGCATGCAAATGGTGCAATTGGCAGAACGCGCACGTGGATTTCTACCAAACGACGTGCTAAGCATGCCGATGCTGCTGTTTTTAGCACCCGCGCACGGATTTGTGCGAAAACGCGTTTTAAGCATGCACATGCATCTTTTGGTAGACGCGGATGAAGTTTTCTGCAAAACCACAAGATGTGCATGCAAATGGTGCTTTTGGCAGAACGCGCATGTGGATTTCTACCAAACGACGTGCTAAGCATGCCGATGGTGCTCTTTTTAGCACCCGCGCACGGATTTGTGCGAAAACGCGTTTTAAGCATGCACATGCATCTTTTGGTAGACGCGGATGAAGTTTTCTGCAAAACCACAAGATGTGCATGCAAATGGTGCTTTTTGCAGAACGCGCACATGGATTTCTACCAAACGACGTGCTAAGCATGCCGATGCTGCTCTTTTTAGCACCCGCGCACGGATTTGTGCGAAAACGCGTTTTAAGCATGCACATGCATTTTTTGGTAGACGCGGATGAAGTTTTCTGCAAAACCACAAGATGTGCATGCAAATGGTGCTTTTGGCAGAACGCGCACGTGGATTTCTACCAAACGACGTGCTAAGCATGCCGATGCTGCTCTTTTTAGCACCCGCGCACGGATTTGTGCGAAAACGCGTTTTAAGCATGCACATGCATCTTTTGGTAGACGCGGATGAAGTTTTCTGCAAAACCACGAGATGTGCATGCAAATGGTGCTTTTGGCAGAACGCGCACGTGGATTTCTACCAAACGACGTGCTAAGCATGCCGATGCTGCTCTTTTTAGCACCCGCGCACGGATTTGTGCGAAAACGCGTTTTAAGCATGCACATGCATCTTTTGGTAGACGCGGATGAAGTTTTCTGCAAAACCACGAGATGTGCATGCAAATGGTGCTTTTGGCAGAACGCGCACGTGGATTTCTACCAAACGACGTGCTAAGCATGCCGATGCTGCTCTTTTTAGCACCCGCGCACGGATTTGTGCGAAAACGCGTTTTAAGCATGCACATGCATCTTTTGGTAGACGCGGATGAAGTTTTCTGCAAAACCACAAGATGTGCATGCAAATGGTGCTTTTGGCAGAACGCGCATGTGGATTTCTACCAAACGACGTGCAAGCATGCCGATGGTGCTCTTTTTAGCACCCGCGCACGGATTTGTGCGAAAACGCGTTTTAAGCATGCACATGCATCTTTTGGTAGACGCGGATGAAGTTTTCTGCAAAAGCACAAGATGTGCATGCAAATGGTGCTTTGGGCAGAACGCGCACGTGGATTTCTACCAAACGACGTGCTAAGCATGCCGATGCTGCTCTTTTTAGCACCCGCGCACGGATTTGTGCGAAAACGCGTTTTAAGCATGCACATGCATCTTTTGGTAGACGCGGATGAAGCTTTCTGCAAAACCACAAGATGTGCATGCAAATGGTGCTTTTGGCAGAACGCGCATGTGGATTTCTACCAAACGACGTGCTAAGCATGCCGATGGTGCTCTTTTTAGCACCCGCGCACGGATTTGTGCGAAAACGCGTTTTAAGCACGCACATGCATCTTTTGGTAGACGCGGATGAAGTTTTCTGCAAAACCACAAGATGTGCGTGCAAATGGTGCTTTTGGCAGAACGCGCACGTGGATTTCTACCAAACGACGTGCTAAGCATGCCGATGCTGCTCGTTTTAGCACCCGCGCACGGATTTGTGCGAAAACGCGTTTTAAGCACGCACATGCATCTTTTGGTAGACGCGGATGAAGTTTTCTGCAAAAGCACAAGATGTGCATGCAAATGGTGCTTCTGGCAGAACGCGCACGTGGATTTCTACCAAACGACGTGCTAAGCATGCCGATGCTGCTCTTTTTAGCACCCGCGCACGGATTTGTGCGAAAACGCGTTTTAAGCATGCACATGCATCTTTTGGTAGACGCGGATGAAGTTTTCTGCAAAACCACAAGATGTGCATGCAAATGGTGCTTTTGGCAGAACGCGCATGTGGATTTCTACCAAACGACGTGCAAGCATGCCGATGGTGCTCTTTTTAGCACCCGCGCACGGATTTGTGCGAAAACGCGTTTTAAGCATGCACATGCATCTTTTGGTAGACGCGGATGAAGTTTTCTGCAAAAGCACAAGATGTGCATGCAAATGGTGCTTTGGGCAGAACGCGCACGTGGATTTCTACCAAACGACGTGCTAAGCATGCCGATGCTGCTCTTTTTAGCACCCGCGCACGGATTTGTGCGAAAACGCGTTTTAAGCATGCACATGCATCTTTTGGTAGACGCGGATGAAGCTTTCTGCAAAACCACAAGATGTGCATGCAAATGGTGCTTTTGGCAGAACGCGCATGTGGATTTCTACCAAACGACGTGCTAAGCATGCCGATGGTGCTCTTTTTAGCACCCGCGCACGGATTTGTGCGAAAACGCGTTTTAAGCACGCACATGCATCTTTTGGTAGACGCGGATGAAGTTTTCTGCAAAACCACAAGATGTGCGTGCAAATGGTGCTTTTGGCAGAACGCGCACGTGGATTTCTACCAAACGACGTGCTAAGCATGCCGATGCTGCTCGTTTTAGCACCCGCGCACGGATTTGTGCGAAAACGCGTTTTAAGCACGCACATGCATCTTTTGGTAGACGCGGATGAAGTTTTCTGCAAAACCACAAGATGTGCGTGCAAATGGTGCTTTTGGCAGAACGCGCACGTGGATTTCTACCAAACGACGTGCTAAGCATGCCGATGCTGCTCGTTTTAGCACCCGCGCACGGATTTGTGCGAAAACGCGTTTTAAGCATGCATATGCATCTTTTGGTAGACGCGGATGAAGTTTTCTGCAAAACCACAAGATGTGCATGCAAATGGTGCTTTTGGCAGAACGCGCATGTGGATTTCTACCAAACGACGTGCTAAGCATGCCGATGGTGCTCTTTTTAGCCCCCGCGCACGGATTTGTGCGAAAACGCGTTTTAAGCATGCACATGCATCTTTTGGTAGACGCGGATGAAGTTTTCTGCAAAACCACAAGATGTGCATGCAAATGGTGCAATTGGCAGAACGCGCACGTGGATTTCTACCAAACGACGTGCTAAGCATGCCGATGCTGCTCTTTTTAGCACCCGCGCACGGATTTGTGCGAAAACGCGTTTTAAGCATGCACATGCATCTTTTGGTAGACGCGGATGAAGTTTTCTGCAAAACCACAAGATGTGCATGCAAATGGTGCTTTTGGCAGAACGCGCATGTGGATTTCTACCAAACGACGTGCAAGCATGCCGATGGTGCTCTTTTTAGCACCCGCGCACGGATTTGTGCTAAAACGCGTTTTAAGCATGCACATGCATCTTTTGGTAGACGCGGATGAAGTTTTCTGCAAAACCACAAGATGTGCATGCAAATGGTGCTTTTTGCAGAACGCGCACGTGCATTTCTACCAAACGACGTGCTAAGCATGCCGATGCTGCTCTTTTTAGCACCCGCGCACGGATTTGTGCGAAAACGCGTTTTAAGCATGCACATGCATCTTTTGGTAGACGCGGATGAAGTTTTCTGCAAAACCACAAGATGTGCATGCAAATGGTGCAATTGGCAGAACGCGCACGTGGATTTCTACCAAACGACGTGCTAAGCATGCCGATGCTGCTGTTTTTAGCACCCGCGCACGGATTTGTGCGAAAACGCGTTTTAAGCATGCACATGCATCTTTTGGTAGACGCGGATGAAGTTTTCTGCAAAACCACAAGATGTGCATGCAAATGGTGCTTTTGGCAGAACGCGCATGTGGATTTCTACCAAACGACGTGCTAAGCATGCCGATGGTGCTCTTTTTAGCACCCGCGCACGGATTTGTGCGAAAACGCGTTTTAAGCATGCACATGCATCTTTTGGTAGACGCGGATGAAGTTTTCTGCAAAACCACAAGATGTGCATGCAAATGGTGCTTTTTGCAGAACGCGCACATGGATTTCTACCAAACGACGTGCTAAGCATGCCGATGCTGCTCTTTTTAGCACCCGCGCACGGATTTGTGCGAAAACGCGTTTTAAGCATGCACATGCATTTTTTGGTAGACGCGGATGAAGTTTTCTGCAAAACCACAAGATGTGCATGCAAATGGTGCTTTTGGCAGAACGCGCACGTGGATTTCTACCAAACGACGTGCTAAGCATGCCGATGCTGCTCTTTTTAGCACCCGCGCACGGATTTGTGCGAAAACGCGTTTTAAGCATGCACATGCATCTTTTGGTAGACGCGGATGAAGTTTTCTGCAAAACCACGAGATGTGCATGCAAATGGTGCTTTTGGCAGAACGCGCACGTGGATTTCTACCAAACGACGTGCTAAGCATGCCGATGCTGCTCTTTTTAGCACCCGCGCACGGATTTGTGCGAAAACGCGTTTTAAGCATGCACATGCATCTTTTGGTAGACGCGGATGAAGTTTTCTGCAAAACCACGAGATGTGCATGCAAATGGTGCTTTTGGCAGAACGCGCACGTGGATTTCTACCAAACGACGTGCTAAGCATGCCGATGCTGCTCTTTTTAGCACCCGCGCACGGATTTGTGCGAAAACGCGTTTTAAGCATGCACATGCATCTTTTGGTAGACGCGGATGAAGTTTTCTGCAAAACCACAAGATGTGCATGCAAATGGTGCTTTTGGCAGAACGCGCATGTGGATTTCTACCAAACGACGTGCAAGCATGCCGATGGTGCTCTTTTTAGCACCCGCGCACGGATTTGTGCGAAAACGCGTTTTAAGCATGCACATGCATCTTTTGGTAGACGCGGATGAAGTTTTCTGCAAAAGCACAAGATGTGCATGCAAATGGTGCTTTGGGCAGAACGCGCACGTGGATTTCTACCAAACGACGTGCTAAGCATGCCGATGCTGCTCTTTTTAGCACCCGCGCACGGATTTGTGCGAAAACGCGTTTTAAGCATGCACATGCATCTTTTGGTAGACGCGGATGAAGCTTTCTGCAAAACCACAAGATGTGCATGCAAATGGTGCTTTTGGCAGAACGCGCATGTGGATTTCTACCAAACGACGTGCTAAGCATGCCGATGGTGCTCTTTTTAGCACCCGCGCACGGATTTGTGCGAAAACGCGTTTTAAGCACGCACATGCATCTTTTGGTAGACGCGGATGAAGTTTTCTGCAAAACCACAAGATGTGCGTGCAAATGGTGCTTTTGGCAGAACGCGCACGTGGATTTCTACCAAACGACGTGCTAAGCATGCCGATGCTGCTCGTTTTAGCACCCGCGCACGGATTTGTGCGAAAACGCGTTTTAAGCACGCACATGCATCTTTTGGTAGACGCGGATGAAGTTTTCTGCAAAAGCACAAGATGTGCATGCAAATGGTGCTTCTGGCAGAACGCGCACGTGGATTTCTACCAAACGACGTGCTAAGCATGCCGATGCTGCTCTTTTTAGCACCCGCGCACGGATTTGTGCGAAAACGCGTTTTAAGCACGCACATGCATCTTTTGGTAGACGCGGATGAAGTTTTCTGCAAAACCACAAGATGTGCGTGCAAATGGTGCTTTTGGCGAACGCGCACGTGGATTTCTACCAAACGACCTGCTAAGCATGCCGATGCTGCTCTTTTTAGCACCCGCGCACGGATTTGTGCGAAAACGCGTTTTAAGCATGCACATGCATCTTTTGGTAGACGCGGATGAAGTTTTCTGCAAAACCACAAGATGTGCATGCAAATGGTGCTTTTGGCAGAACGCGAACGTGGATTTCTACCAAACGACCTGCTAAGCACGCCGATGCTGCTCTTTTTAGCACCCGCGCACGGATTTGTGCGAAAACGCGTTTTAAGCATGCACATGCATCTTTTGGTAGACGCGGATGAAGTTTTCTGCAAAACCACAAGATGTGCATGCAAATGGTGCTTTGGGCAGAACGCGCACGTGGATTTCTACCAAACGACGTGCTAAGCATGCCGATGCTGCTCTTTTTAGCACCCGCGCACGGATTTGTGCGAAAACGCGTTTTAAGCATGCACATGCATCTTTTGGTAGACGCGAATGAAGCTTTCTGCAAAACCACAAGATTTGTATGTAAATGGTGCTTTTGGCAGAACGCGCACGTGGATTTCTACCAAACGACGTGCTAAGCACGCCGATGCTGCTCTTTTTAGCACCCGCGCACGGATTTGTGCGAAAACGCGTTTTAAGCATGCACATGCATCTTTTGGTAGACGCGGATGAAGTTTTCTGCAAAAGCACAAGATGTGCATGCAAATGGTGCTTTTGGCAGAACGCGCATGTGGATTTCTACCAAACGACGTGCTAAGCATGCCGATGGTGCTCTTTTTAGCACCCGCGCACGGATTTGTGCGAAAACGCGTTTTAAGCACGCACATGCATCTTTTGGTAGACGCGGATGAAGTTTTCTGCAAAACCACAAGATGTGCGTGCAAATGGTGCTTTTGGCAGAACGCGCACGTGGATTTCTACCAAACGACGTGCTAAGCATGCCGATGCTGCTCGTTTTAGCACCCGCGCACGGATTTGTGCGAAAACGCGTTTTAAGCACGCACATGCATCTTTTGGTAGACGCGGATGAAGTTTTCTGCAAAACCACAAGATGTGCGTGCAAATGGTGCTTTTGGCAGAACGCGCACGTGGATTTCTACCAAACGACGTGCTAAGCATGCCGATGCTGCTCGTTTTAGCACCCGCGCACGGATTTGTGCGAAAACGCGTTTTAAGCATGCATATGCATCTTTTGGTAGACGCGGATGAAGTTTTCTGCAAAACCACAAGATGTGCATGCAAATGGTGCTTTTGGCAGAACGCGCACGTGGATTTCTACCAAACGACGTGCTAAGCATGCCGATGCTGCTCTTTTTAGCACCCGCGCACGGATTTGTGCGAAAACGCGTTTTAAGCATGCACATGCATCTTTTATTAGACGCGGATGAAGTTTTCTGAAAAACCACAAGATGTGCATGCAAATGGTGCTTTTGGCAGAACGCGCATGTGGATTTCTACCAAACGACGTGCTAAGCATGCCGATGGTGCTCTTTTTAGCCCCCGCGCACGGATTTGTGCGAAAACGCGTTTTAAGCATGCACATGCATCTTTTGGTAGACGCGGATGAAGTTTTCTGCAAAACCACAAGATGTGCATGCAAATGGTGCAATTGGCAGAACGCGCACGTGGATTTCTACCAAACGACGTGCTAAGCATGCCGATGCTGCTCTTTTTAGCACCCGCGCACGGATTTGTGCGAAAACGCGTTTTAAGCATGCACATGCATCTTTTGGTAGACGCGGATGAAGTTTTCTGCAAAACCACAAGATGTGCATGCAAATGGTGCTTTTGGCAGAACGCGCATGTGGATTTCTACCAAACGACGTGCAAGCATGCCGATGGTGCTCTTTTTAGCACCCGCGCACGGATTTGTGCGAAAACGCGTTTTAAGCATGCACATGCATCTTTTGGTAGACGCGGATGAAGTTTTCTGCAAAACCACAAGATGTGCATGCAAATGGTGCTTTTTGCAGAACGCGCACGTGCATTTCTACCAAACGACGTGCTAAGCATGCCGATGCTGCTCTTTTTAGCACCCGCGCACGGATTTGTGCGAAAACGCGTTTTAAGCATGCACATGCATCTTTTGGTAGACGCGGATGAAGTTTTCTGCAAAACCACAAGATGTGCATGCAAATGGTGCAATTGGCAGAACGCGCACGTGGATTTCTACCAAACGACGTGCTAAGCATGCCGATGCTGCTGTTTTTAGCACCCGCGCACGGATTTGTGCGAAAACGCGTTTTAAGCATGCACATGCATCTTTTGGTAGACGCGGATGAAGTTTTCTGCAAAACCACAAGATGTGCATGCAAATGGTGCTTTTGGCAGAACGCGCATGTGGATTTCTACCAAACGACGTGCTAAGCATGCCGATGGTGCTCTTTTTAGCACCCGCGCACGGATTTGTGCGAAAACGCGTTTTAAGCATGCACATGCATCTTTTGGTAGACGCTGATGAAGTTTTCTGCAAAACCACAAGATGTGCATGCAAATGGTGCTTTTTGCAGAACGCGCACATGGATTTCTACCAAACGACGTGCTAAGCATGCCGATGCTGCTCTTTTTAGCACCCGCGCACGGATTTGTGCGAAAACGCGTTTTAAGCATGCACATGCATTTTTTGGTAGACGCGGATGAAGTTTTCTGCAAAACCACAAGATGTGCATGCAAATGGTGCTTTTGGCAGAACGCGCACGTGGATTTCTACCAAACGACGTGCTAAGCATGCCGATGCTGCTCTTTTTAGCACCCGCGCACGGATTTGTGCGAAAACGCGTTTTAAGCATGCACATGCATCTTTTGGTAGACGCGGATGAAGTTTTCTGCAAAACCACGAGATGTGCATGCAAATGGTGCTTTTGGCAGAACGCGCACGTGGATTTCTACCAAACGACGTGCTAAGCATGCCGATGCTGCTCTTTTTAGCACCCGCGCACGGATTTGTGCGAAAACGCGTTTTAAGCATGCACATGCATCTTTTGGTAGACGCGGATGAAGTTTTCTGCAAAACCACGAGATGTGCATGCAAATGGTGCTTTTGGCAGAACGCGCACGTGGATTTCTACCAAACGACGTGCTAAGCATGCCGATGCTGCTCTTTTTAGCACCCGCGCACGGATTTGTGCGAAAACGCGTTTTAAGCATGCACATGCATCTTTTGGTAGACGCGGATGAAGTTTTCTGCAAAACCACAAGATGTGCATGCAAATGGTGCTTTTGGCAGAACGCGCATGTGGATTTCTACCAAACGACGTGCAAGCATGCCGATGGTGCTCTTTTTAGCACCCGCGCACGGATTTGTGCGAAAACGCGTTTTAAGCATGCACATGCATCTTTTGGTAGACGCGGATGAAGTTTTCTGCAAAAGCACAAGATGTGCATGCAAATGGTGCTTTTGGCAGAACGCGCATGTGGATTTCTACCAAACGACGTGCTAAGCATGCCGATGGTGCTCTTTTTAGCACCCGCGCACGGATTTGTGCGAAAACGCGTTTTAAGCACGCACATGCATCTTTTGGTAGACGCGGATGAAGTTTTCTGCAAAACCACAAGATGTGCGTGCAAATGGTGCTTTTGGCAGAACGCGCACGTGGATTTCTACCAAACGACGTGCTAAGCATGCCGATGCTGCTCGTTTTAGCACCCGCGCACGGATTTGTGCGAAAACGCGTTTTAAGCACGCACATGCATCTTTTGGTAGACGCGGATGAAGTTTTCTGCAAAAGCACAAGATGTGCATGCAAATGGTGCTTTTGGCAGAACGCGCATGTGGATTTCTACCAAACGACGTGCTAAGCATGCCGATGGTGCTCTTTTTAGCACCCGCGCACGGATTTGTGCGAAAACGCGTTTTAAGCACGCACATGCATCTTTTGGTAGACGCGGATGAAGTTTTCTGCAAAACCACAAGATGTGCGTGCAAATGGTGCTTTTGGCAGAACGCGCACGTGGATTTCTACCAAACGACGTGCTAAGCATGCCGATGCTGCTCTTTTTAGCACCCGCGCACGGATTTGTGCGAAAACGCGTTTTAAGCATGCACATGCATCTTTTGGTAGACGCGGATGAAGTTTTCTGCAAAAGCACAAGATGTGCATGCAAATGGTGCTTTTGGCAGAACGCGCATGTGGATTTCTACCAAACGACGTGCTAAGCATGCCGATGGTGCTCTTTTTAGCACCCGCGCACGGATTTGTGCGAAAACGCGTTTTAAGCACGCACATGCATCTTTTGGTAGACGCGGATGAAGTTTTCTGCAAAACCACAAGATGTGCGTGCAAATGGTGCTTTTGGCAGAACGCGCACGTGGATTTCTACCAAACGACGTGCTAAGCATGCCGATGCTGCTCGTTTTAGCACCCGCGCACGGATTTGTGCGAAAACGCGTTTTAAGCACGCACATGCATCTTTTGGTAGACGCGGATGAAGTTTTCTGCAAAACCACAAGATGTGCGTGCAAATGGTGCTTTTGGCAGAACGCGCACGTGGATTTCTACCAAACGACGTGCTAAGCATGCCGATGCTGCTCGTTTTAGCACCCGCGCACGGATTTGTGCGAAAACGCGTTTTAAGCATGCATATGCATCTTTTGGTAGACGCGGATGAAGTTTTCTGCAAAACCACAAGATGTGCATGCAAATGGTGCTTTTGGCAGAACGCGCATGTGGATTTCTACCAAACGACGTGCTAAGCATGCCGATGGTGCTCTTTTTAGCCCCCGCGCACGGATTTGTGCGAAAACGCGTTTTAAGCATGCACATGCATCTTTTGGTAGACGCGGATGAAGTTTTCTGCAAAACCACAAGATGTGCATGCAAATGGTGCAATTGGCAGAACGCGCACGTGGATTTCTACCAAACGACGTGCTAAGCATGCCGATGCTGCTCTTTTTAGCACCCGCGCACGGATTTGTGCGAAAACGCGTTTTAAGCATGCACATGCATCTTTTGGTAGACGCGGATGAAGTTTTCTGCAAAACCACAAGATGTGCATGCAAATGGTGCTTTTGGCAGAACGCGCATGTGGATTTCTACCAAACGACGTGCAAGCATGCCAATGGTGCTCTTTTTAGCACCCGCGCACGGATTTGTGCGAAAACGCGTTTTAAGCATGCACATGCATCTTTTGGTAGACGCGGATGAAGTTTTCTGCAAAACCACAAGATGTGCATGCAAATGGTGCTTTTTGCAGAACGCGCACGTGCATTTCTACCAAACGACGTGCTAAGCATGCCGATGCTGCTCTTTTTAGCACCCGCGCACGGATTTGTGCGAAAACGCGTTTTAAGCATGCACATGCATCTTTTGGTAGACGCGGATGAAGTTTTCTGCAAAACCACAAGATGTGCATGCAAATGGTGCAATTGGCAGAACGCGCACGTGGATTTCTACCAAACGACGTGCTAAGCATGCCGATGCTGCTGTTTTTAGCACCCGCGCACGGATTTGTGCGAAAACGCGTTTTAAGCATGCACATGCATCTTTTGGTAGACGCGGATGAAGTTTTCTGCAAAACCACAAGATGTGCATGCAAATGGTGCTTTTGGCAGAACGCGCATGTGGATTTCTACCAAACGACGTGCTAAGCATGCCGATGGTGCTCTTTTTAGCACCCGCGCACGGATTTGTGCGAAAACGCGTTTTAAGCATGCACATGCATCTTTTGGTAGACGCGGATGAAGTTTTCTGCAAAACCACAAGATGTGCATGCAAATGGTGCTTTTTGCAGAACGCGCACATGGATTTCTACCAAACGACGTGCTAAGCATGCCGATGCTGCTCTTTTTAGCACCCGCGCACGGATTTGTGCGAAAACGCGTTTTAAGCATGCACATGCATTTTTTGGTAGACGCGGATGAAGTTTTCTGCAAAACCACAAGATGTGCATGCAAATGGTGCTTTTGGCAGAACGCGCACGTGGATTTCTACCAAACGACGTGCTAAGCATGCCGATGCTGCTCTTTTTAGCACCCGCGCACGGATTTGTGCGAAAACGCGTTTTAAGCATGCACATGCATCTTTTGGTAGACGCGGATGAAGTTTTCTGCAAAACCACGAGATGTGCATGCAAATGGTGCTTTTGGCAGAACGCGCACGTGGATTTCTACCAAACGACGTGCTAAGCATGCCGATGCTGCTCTTTTTAGCACCCGCGCACGGATTTGTGCGAAAACGCGTTTTAAGCATGCACATGCATCTTTTGGTAGACGCGGATGAAGTTTTCTGCAAAACCACGAGATGTGCATGCAAATGGTGCTTTTGGCAGAACGCGCACGTGGATTTCTACCAAACGACGTGCTAAGCATGCCGATGCTGCTCTTTTTAGCACCCGCGCACGGATTTGTGCGAAAACGCGTTTTAAGCATGCACATGCATCTTTTGGTAGACGCGGATGAAGTTTTCTGCAAAACCACAAGATGTGCATGCAAATGGTGCTTTTGGCAGAACGCGCATGTGGGTTTCTACCAAACGACGTGCAAGCATGCCGATGGTGCTCTTTTTAGCACCCGCGCACGGATTTGTGCGAAAACGCGTTTTAAGCATGCACATGCATCTTTTGGTAGACGCGGATGAAGTTTTCTGCAAAAGCACAAGATGTGCATGCAAATGGTGCTTTTGGCAGAACGCGCATGTGGATTTCTACCAAACGACGTGCTAAGCATGCCGATGGTGCTCTTTTTAGCACCCGCGCACGGATTTGTGCGAAAACGCGTTTTAAGCACGCACATGCATCTTTTGGTAGACGCGGATGAAGTTTTCTGCAAAACCACAAGATGTGCGTGCAAATGGTGCTTTTGGCAGAACGCGCACGTGGATTTCTACCAAACGACGTGCTAAGCATGCCGATGCTGCTCGTTTTAGCACCCGCGCACGGATTTGTGCGAAAACGCGTTTTAAGCACGCACATGCATCTTTTGGTAGACGCGGATGAAGTTTTCTGCAAAAGCACAAGATGTGCATGCAAATGGTGCTTCTGGCAGAACGCGCACGTGGATTTCTACCAAACGACGTGCTAAGCATGCCGATGCTGCTCTTTTTAGCACCCGCGCACGGATTTGTGCGAAAACGCGTTTTAAGCACGCACATGCATCTTTTGGTAGACGCGGATGAAGTTTTCTGCAAAACCACAAGATGTGCGTGCAAATGGTGCTTTTGGCGAACGCGCACGTGGATTTCTACCAAACGACCTGCTAAGCATGCCGATGCTGCTCTTTTTAGCACCCGCGCACGGATTTGTGCGAAAACGCGTTTTAAGCATGCACATGCATCTTTTGGTAGACGCGGATGAAGTTTTCTGCAAAACCACAAGATGTGCATGCAAATGGTGCTTTTGGCAGAACGCGAACGTGGATTTCTACCAAACGACCTGCTAAGCACGCCGATGCTGCTCTTTTTAGCACCCGCGCACGGATTTGTGCGAAAACGCGTTTTAAGCATGCACATGCATCTTTTGGTAGACGCGGATGAAGTTTTCTGCAAAACCACAAGATGTGCATGCAAATGGTGCTTTGGGCAGAACGCGCACGTGGATTTCTACCAAACGACGTGCTAAGCATGCCGATGCTGCTCTTTTTAGCACCCGCGCACGGATTTGTGCGAAAACGCGTTTTAAGCATGCACATGCATCTTTTGGTAGACGCGAATGAAGCTTTCTGCAAAACCACAAGATTTGTATGTAAATGGTGCTTTTGGCAGAACGCGCACGTGGATTTCTACCAAACGACGTGCTAAGCACGCCGATGCTGCTCTTTTTAGCACCCGCGCACGGATTTGTGCGAAAACGCGTTTTAAGCATGCACATGCATCTTTTGGTAGACGCGGATGAAGTTTTCTGCAAAAGCACAAGATGTGCATGCAAATGGTGCTTTTGGCAGAACGCGCATGTGGATTTCTACCAAACGACGTGCTAAGCATGCCGATGGTGCTCTTTTTAGCACCCGCGCACGGATTTGTGCGAAAACGCGTTTTAAGCACGCACATGCATCTTTTGGTAGACGCGGATGAAGTTTTCTGCAAAACCACAAGATGTGCGTGCAAATGGTGCTTTTGGCAGAACGCGCACGTGGATTTCTACCAAACGACGTGCTAAGCATGCCGATGCTGCTCGTTTTAGCACCCGCGCACGGATTTGTGCGAAAACGCGTTTTAAGCACGCACATGCATCTTTTGGTAGACGCGGATGAAGTTTTCTGCAAAACCACAAGATGTGCGTGCAAATGGTGCTTTTGGCAGAACGCGCACGTGGATTTCTACCAAACGACGTGCTAAGCATGCCGATGCTGCTCGTTTTAGCACCCGCGCACGGATTTGTGCGAAAACGCGTTTTAAGCATGCATATGCATCTTTTGGTAGACGCGGATGAAGTTTTCTGCAAAACCACAAGATGTGCATGCAAATGGTGCTTTTGGCAGAACGCGCACGTGGATTTCTACCAAACGACGTGCTAAGCATGCCGATGCTGCTCTTTTTAGCACCCGCGCACGGATTTGTGCGAAAACGCGTTTTAAGCATGCACATGCATCTTTTATTAGACGCGGATGAAGTTTTCTGAAAAACCACAAGATGTGCATGCAAATGGTGCTTTTGGCAGAACGCGCATGTGGATTTCTACCAAACGACGTGCTAAGCATGCCGATGGTGCTCTTTTTAGCCCCCGCGCACGGATTTGTGCGAAAACGCGTTTTAAGCATGCACATGCATCTTTTGGTAGACGCGGATGAAGTTTTCTGCAAAACCACAAGATGTGCATGCAAATGGTGCAATTGGCAGAACGCGCACGTGGATTTCTACCAAACGACGTGCTAAGCATGCCGATGCTGCTCTTTTTAGCACCCGCGCACGGATTTGTGCGAAAACGCGTTTTAAGCATGCACATGCATCTTTTGGTAGACGCGGATGAAGTTTTCTGCAAAACCACAAGATGTGCATGCAAATGGTGCTTTTGGCAGAACGCGCATGTGGATTTCTACCAAACGACGTGCAAGCATGCCGATGGTGCTCTTTTTAGCACCCGCGCACGGATTTGTGCGAAAACGCGTTTTAAGCATGCACATGCATCTTTTGGTAGACGCGGATGAAGTTTTCTGCAAAACCACAAGATGTGCATGCAAATGGTGCTTTTTGCAGAACGCGCACGTGCATTTCTACCAAACGACGTGCTAAGCATGCCGATGCTGCTCTTTTTAGCACCCGCGCACGGATTTGTGCGAAAACGCGTTTTAAGCATGCACATGCATCTTTTGGTAGACGCGGATGAAGTTTTCTGCAAAACCACAAGATGTGCATGCAAATGGTGCAATTGGCAGAACGCGCACGTGGATTTCTACCAAACGACGTGCTAAGCATGCCGATGCTGCTGTTTTTAGCACCCGCGCACGGATTTGTGCGAAAACGCGTTTTAAGCATGCACATGCATCTTTTGGTAGACGCGGATGAAGTTTTCTGCAAAACCACAAGATGTGCATGCAAATGGTGCTTTTGGCAGAACGCGCATGTGGATTTCTACCAAACGACGTGCTAAGCATGCCGATGGTGCTCTTTTTAGCACCCGCGCACGGATTTGTGCGAAAACGCGTTTTAAGCATGCACATGCATCTTTTGGTAGACGCTGATGAAGTTTTCTGCAAAACCACAAGATGTGCATGCAAATGGTGCTTTTTGCAGAACGCGCACATGGATTTCTACCAAACGACGTGCTAAGCATGCCGATGCTGCTCTTTTTAGCACCCGCGCACGGATTTGTGCGAAAACGCGTTTTAAGCATGCACATGCATTTTTTTGGTAGACGCGGATGAAGTTTTCTGCAAAACCACAAGATGTGCATGCAAATGGTGCTTTTGGCAGAACGCGCACGTGGATTTCTACCAAACGACGTGCTAAGCATGCCGATGCTGCTCTTTTTAGCACCCGCGCACGGATTTGTGCGAAAACGCGTTTTAAGCATGCACATGCATCTTTTGGTAGACGCGGATGAAGTTTTCTGCAAAACCACGAGATGTGCATGCAAATGGTGCTTTTGGCAGAACGCGCACGTGGATTTCTACCAAACGACGTGCTAAGCATGCCGATGCTGCTCTTTTTAGCACCCGCGCACGGATTTGTGCGAAAACGCGTTTTAAGCATGCACATGCATCTTTTGGTAGACGCGGATGAAGTTTTCTGCAAAACCACGAGATGTGCATGCAAATGGTGCTTTGGCAGAACGCGCACGTGGATTTCTACCAAACGACGTGCTAAGCATGCCGATGCTGCTCTTTTTAGCACCCGCGCACGGATTTGTGCGAAAACGCGTTTTAAGCATGCACATGCATCTTTTGGTAGACGCGGATGAAGTTTTCTGCAAAACCACAAGATGTGCATGCAAATGGTGCTTTTGGCAGAACGCGCATGTGGATTTCTACCAAACGACGTGCAAGCATGCCGATGGTGCTCTTTTTAGCACCCGCGCACGGATTTGTGCGAAAACGCGTTTTAAGCATGCACATGCATCTTTTGGTAGACGCGGATGAAGTTTTCTGCAAAAGCACAAGATGTGCATGCAAATGGTGCTTTTGGCAGAACGCGCATGTGGATTTCTACCAAACGACGTGCTAAGCATGCCGATGGTGCTCTTTTTAGCACCCGCGCACGGATTTGTGCGAAAACGCGTTTTAAGCACGCACATGCATCTTTTGGTAGACGCGGATGAAGTTTTCTGCAAAACCACAAGATGTGCGTGCAAATGGTGCTTTTGGCAGAACGCGCACGTGGATTTCTACCAAACGACGTGCTAAGCATGCCGATGCTGCTCGTTTTAGCACCCGCGCACGGATTTGTGCGAAAACGCGTTTTAAGCACGCACATGCATCTTTTGGTAGACGCGGATGAAGTTTTCTGCAAAAGCACAAGATGTGCATGCAAATGGTGCTTTTGGCAGAACGCGCATGTGGATTTCTACCAAACGACGTGCTAAGCATGCCGATGGTGCTCTTTTTAGCACCCGCGCACGGATTTGTGCGAAAACGCGTTTTAAGCACGCACATGCATCTTTTGGTAGACGCGGATGAAGTTTTCTGCAAAACCACAAGATGTGCGTGCAAATGGTGCTTTTGGCAGAACGCGCACGTGGATTTCTACCAAACGACGTGCTAAGCATGCCGATGCTGCTCTTTTTAGCACCCGCGCACGGATTTGTGCGAAAACGCGTTTTAAGCATGCACATGCATCTTTTGGTAGACGCGGATGAAGTTTTCTGCAAAAGCACAAGATGTGCATGCAAATGGTGCTTTTGGCAGAACGCGCATGTGGATTTCTACCAAACGACGTGCTAAGCATGCCGATGGTGCTCTTTTTAGCACCCGCGCACGGATTTGTGCGAAAACGCGTTTTAAGCACGCACATGCATCTTTTGGTAGACGCGGATGAAGTTTTCTGCAAAACCACAAGATGTGCGTGCAAATGGTGCTTTTGGCAGAACGCGCACGTGGATTTCTACCAAACGACGTGCTAAGCATGCCGATGCTGCTCGTTTTAGCACCCGCGCACGGATTTGTGCGAAAACGCGTTTTAAGCACGCACATGCATCTTTTGGTAGACGCGGATGAAGTTTTCTGCAAAACCACAAGATGTGCGTGCAAATGGTGCTTTTGGCAGAACGCGCACGTGGATTTCTACCAAACGACGTGCTAAGCATGCCGATGCTGCTCGTTTTAGCACCCGCGCACGGATTTGTGCGAAAACGCGTTTTAAGCATGCATATGCATCTTTTGGTAGACGCGGATGAAGTTTTCTGCAAAACCACAAGATGTGCATGCAAATGGTGCTTTTGGCAGAACGCGCATGTGGATTTCTACCAAACGACGTGCTAAGCATGCCGATGGTGCTCTTTTTAGCCCCCGCGCACGGATTTGTGCGAAAACGCGTTTTAAGCATGCACATGCATCTTTTGGTAGACGCGGATGAAGTTTTCTGCAAAACCACAAGATGTGCATGCAAATGGTGCAATTGGCAGAACGCGCACGTGGATTTCTACCAAACGACGTGCTAAGCATGCCGATGCTGCTCTTTTTAGCACCCGCGCACGGATTTGTGCGAAAACGCGTTTTAAGCATGCACATGCATCTTTTGGTAGACGCGGATGAAGTTTTCTGCAAAACCACAAGATGTGCATGCAAATGGTGCTTTTGGCAGAACGCGCATGTGGATTTCTACCAAACGACGTGCAAGCATGCCGATGGTGCTCTTTTTAGCACCCGCGCACGGATTTGTGCGAAAACGCGTTTTTAAGCATGCACATGCATCTTTTGGTAGACGCGGATGAAGTTTTCTGCAAAACCACAAGATGTGCATGCAAATGGTGCTTTTTGCAGAACGCGCACGTGCATTTCTACCAAACGACGTGCTAAGCATGCCGATGCTGCTCTTTTTAGCACCCGCGCACGGATTTGTGCGAAAACGCGTTTTAAGCATGCACATGCATCTTTTGGTAGACGCGGATGAAGTTTTCTGCAAAACCACAAGATGTGCATGCAAATGGTGCAATTGGCAGAACGCGCACGTGGATTTCTACCAAGCGACGTGCTAAGCATGCCGATGCTGCTGTTTTTAGCACCCGCGCACGGATTTGTGCGAAAACGCGTTTTAAGCATGCACATGCATCTTTTGGTAGACGCGGATGAAGTTTTCTGCAAAACCACAAGATGTGCATGCAAATGGTGCTTTTGGCAGAACGCGCATGTGGATTTCTACCAAACGACGTGCTAAGCATGCCGATGGTGCTCTTTTTAGCACCCGCGCACGGATTTGTGCGAAAACGCGTTTTAAGCATGCACATGCATCTTTTGGTAGACGCGGATGAAGTTTTCTGCAAAACCACAAGATGTGCATGCAAATGGTGCTTTTTGCAGAACGCGCACATGGATTTCTACCAAACGACGTGCTAAGCATGCCGATGCTGCTCTTTTTAGCACCCGCGCACGGATTTGTGCGAAAACGCGTTTTAAGCATGCACATGCATTTTTTGGTAGACGCGGATGAAGTTTTCTGCAAAACCACAAGATGTGCATGCAAATGGTGCTTTTGGCAGAACGCGCACGTGGATTTCTACCAAACGACGTGCTAAGCATGCCGATGCTGCTCTTTTTAGCACCCGCGCACGGATTTGTGCGAAAACGCGTTTTAAGCATGCACATGCATCTTTTGGTAGACGCGGATGAAGTTTTCTGCAAATCTGTCTCGCGTGTGTGCAAATGGTGCTTTTGGCAGAACGCGCACGTGGATTTCTACCAAACGACGTGCTAAGCATGCCGATGCTGCTCTTTTTAGCACCCGCGCACGGATTTGTGCGAAAACGCGTTTTAAGCATGCACATGCATCTTTTGGTAGACGCGGATGAAGTTTTCTGCAAAACCACGAGATGTGCATGCAAATGGTGCTTTTGGCAGAACGCGCACGTGGATTTCTACCAAACGACGTGCTAAGCATGCCGATGCTGCTCTTTTTAGCACCCGCGCACGGATTTGTGCGAAAACGCGTTTTAAGCATGCACATGCATCTTTTGGTAGACGCGGATGAAGTTTTCTGCAAAACCACAAGATGTGCATGCAAATGGTGCTTTTGGCAGAACGCGCATGTGGATTTCTACCAACGACGTGCAAGCATGCCGATGGTGCTCTTTTTAGCACCCGCGCACGGATTTGTGCGAAAACGCGTTTTAAGCATGCACATGCATCTTTTGGTAGACGCGGATGAAGTTTTCTGCAAAAAGCACAAGATGTGCATTGCAAATGGTGCTTTTGGCAGAACGCGCATGTGGATTTCTACCAAACGACGTGCTAAGCATGCCGATGGTGCTCTTTTTTAGCACCCGCGCACGGATTTGTGCGAAAACGCGTTTTAAGCACGCACATGCATCTTTTGGTAGACGCGGATGAAGTTTTCTGCAAAACCACAAGATGTGCGTGGCAATGGTGCTTTTGGCAGAACGCGCACGTGGATTTCTACCAAACGACGTGCTAAGCATGCCGATGCTGCTCGTTTTAGCACCCGCGCACGGATTTGTGCGAAAACGCGTTTTAAGCACGCACATGCATCTTTTGGTAGACGCGGATGAAGTTTTCTGCAAAACCACAAGATGTGCGTGCAAATGGTGCTTTTGGCAGAACGCGCACGTGGATTTCTACCAAACGACGTGGCTAAGCATGCCGATGCTGCTCTTTTTAGCACCCGCGCACGGATTGTGCGAAAACGCGTTTTAAGCATGCACATGCATCTTTTGGTAGACGCGGATGAAGCTTTCTGCAAAACCACAAGATTTGTATGTAAATGGTGCTTTTGGCAGAACGCGCACGTGGATTTCTACCAAACGACGTGCTAAGCACGCCGATGCTGCTCTTTTTAGCACCCGCGCACGGATTTGTGCGAAAACGCGTTTTAAGCATGCACATGCATCTTTTGGTAGACGCGGATGAAGTTTTCTGCAAAAGCACAAGATGTGCATGCAAATGGTGCTTCTGGCAGAACGCGCACGTGGATTTCTACCAAACGACGTGCTAAGCATGCCGATGCTGCTCTTTTTAGCACCCGCGCACGGATTTGTGCGAAAACGCGTTTTAAGCACGCACATGCATCTTTTGGTAGACGCGGATGAAGTTTTCTGCCAAAACCACAAGATGTGCGTGCAAATGGTGCTTTTGGCGAACGCGCACGTGGATTTCTACCAAACGACCTGCTAAGCATGCCGATGCTGCTCTTTTTAGCACCCGCGCACGGATTTGTGCGAAAACGCGTTTTAAGGCATGCACATGCATCTTTTGGTAGACGCGGATGAAGTTTCTGCAAAACCACAAGATGTGCATGCAAATGGTGCTTTG
>NW_027315101.1:0-75070 GCF_023375885.2 Dermacentor andersoni | reverse complement strand
CTTTTGGCAGAACGCGCACGTGGATTTCTACCAAACGACGTGCTAAGCATGCCGATGCTGCTCTTTTTAGCACCCGCGCACGGATTTGTGCGAAAACGCGTTTTAAGCATGCACATGCATCTTTTGGTAGACGCGGATGAAGTTTTCTGCAAAACCACAAGATGTGCATGCAAATGATGCTTTTCGCAGAACGCGCACGTGGATTTCTACCAAACAACGTGCTAAGCATGCCGATGCTGCTCTTTTTAGCACCCGCGCACGGATTCGTGCGAAAACGCGTTTTAAGCATGCACATGCATCTTTTGGTAGAGGAGATTGAAGTTTTCTGCAAAACCACAAGATGTGCATGCAAATGGTGCTTTTCGCAGAACGCCCACGTGGATTTCTACCAAACAACGTGCTAAGCATGCCGATGCTGCTCTTTTTAGCACCCGCGCACGGATTTGTGCGAAAACGCGTTTTAAGCATGCACATGCATCTTTTGGTAGACGAGATTGAAGTTTTCTGCAAAACCACAAGATGTGCATGCAAATGGTGCTTTTCGCAGAACGCGCACGTGGATTTCTACCAAACAACGTGCTAAGCATGCCGATGCTGCTCTTTTTAGCACCCGCGCACGGATTCGCGCGAAAACGCGTTTTAAGCATGCACATGCATCTTTTGGTAGACGAGATTGAAGTTTTCTGCAAAACCACAAGATGTGCATGCAAATGGTGCTTTTCGCAGAACGCGCACGTGGATTTCTACCAAACAACGTGCTAAGCATGCCGATGCTGCTCTTTTTAGCACCCGCGCATGGATTCGTGCGAAAACGCGTTTTAAGCATGCACATGCATCTTTTGGTAGACGAGATTGAAGTTTTCTGCAAAACCACAAGATGTGCATGCAAATGGTGCTTTTCGCAGAACGCGCACGTGGATTTCTACCAAACAACGTGCTAAGCATGCCGATGCTGCTCTTTTTAGCACCCGCGCACGGATTCGTGCGAAAACGCGTTTTAAGCATGCACATGCATCTTTTGGTAGACGAGATTGAAGTTTTCTGCAAAACCACAAGATGTGCATGCAAATGGTGCTTTTGGCAGAACGCGCACGTGGATTTCTACCAAACGACGTGCTAAGCATGCCGATGCTGCTCTTTTTAGCACCCGCGCACGGATTCGCGCGAAAACGCGTTTTAAGCATGCACATGCATCTTTTGGTAGACGCGGATGAAGTTTTCTGCAAAACCACAAGATGTAGACGCGGATGAAGTTTTCTGCAAAACCACAAGATGTGCATGCAAATGGTGCTTTTGGCAGAACGCGCACGTAGATTTCTACCAAACGACGTGCTAAGCATGCCGATGCTGCTCTTTTTAGCACCCGCGCACGGATTTGTGCGAAAACGCGTTTTAAGCATGCACATGCATCTTTTGGTAGAGGAGATTGAAGTTTTCTGCAAAACCACAAGATGTGCATGCAAATGGTGCTTTTCGCAGAACGCCCACGTGGATTTCTACCAAACAACGTGCTAAGCATGCCGATGCTGCTCTTTTTAGCACCCGCGCACGGATTTGTGCGAAAACGCGTTTTAAGCATGCACATGCATCTTTTGGTAGACGAGATTGAAGTTTTCTGCAAAACCACAAGATGTGCATGCAAATGGTGCTTTTCGCAGAACGCGCACGTGGATTTCTACCAAACAACGTGCTAAGCATGCCGATGCTGCTCTTTTTAGCACCCGCGCACGGATTCGCGCGAAAACGCGTTTTAAGCATGCACATGCATCTTTTGGTAGACGAGATTGAAGTTTTCTGCAAAACCACAAGATGTGCATGCAAATGGTGCTTTTCGCAGAACGCCCACGTGGATTTCTACCAAACAACGTGCTAAGCATGCCGATGCTGCTCTTTTGAGCACCCGCGCTCGGATTTGTGCGAAAAGGCGTTTTAAGCATGCACATGCATCTTTTGGTAGACGAGATTGAAGTTTTCTGCAAAACCACAAGATGTGCATGCAAATGGTGCTTTTCGCAGAACGCGCACGTGGATTTCTACCAAACAACGTGCTAAGCATGCCGATGCTGCTCTTTTTAGCACCCGCGCACGGATTCGTGCGAAAACGCGTTTTAAGCATGCACATGCATCTTTTGGTAGACGAGATTGAAGTTTTCTGCAAAACCACAAGATGTGCATGCAAATGGTGCTTTTCGCAGAACGCGCACGTGGATTTCTACCAAACAACGTGCTAAGCATGCCGATGCTGCTCTTTTTAGCACCCGCGCACGGATTCGTGCGAAAACGCGTTTTAAGCATGCACATGCATCTTTTGGTAGACGAGATTGAAGTTTTCTGCAAAACCACAAGATGTGCATGCAAATGGTGCTTTTCGCAGAACGCGCACGTGGATTTCTACCGAACAACGTGCTAAGCATGCCGATGCTGCTCTTTTTAGCACCCGCGCACGGATTCGTGCGAAAACGCGTTTTAAGCATGCACATGCATCTTTTGGTAGACGAGATTGAAGTTTTCTGCAAAACCACAAGATGTGCAAGCAAATGGTGCTTTTGGCAGAACGCGCACGTGGATTTCTACCAAACGACGTGCTAAGCATGCCGATGCTGCTCTTTTTAGCACCCGCGCACAGATTCGCGCGAAAACGCGTTTTAAGCATGCACATGCATCTTTTGGTAGACGCGGATGAAGTTTTCTGCAAAACCACAAGATGTGCATGCAAATGGTGCTTTTGGCAGAACGCGCACGTGGATTTCTACCAAACGACGTGCTAAGCATGCCGATGCTGCTCTTTTTAGCACCCGCGCACGGATTTGTGCGAAAACGCGTTTTAAGCATGCACATGCATCTTTTGGTAGACGCGGATGAAGTTTTCTGCAAAACCACAAGATGTGCATGCAAATGATGCTTTTCGCAGAACGCGCACGTGGATTTCTACCAAACAACGTGCTAAGCATGCCGATGCTGCTCTTTTTAGCACCCGCGCACGGATTCGTGCGAAAACGCGTTTTAAGCATGCACATGCATCTTTTGGTAGAGGAGATTGAAGTTTTCTGCAAAACCACAAGATGTGCATGCAAATGGTGCTTTTCGCAGAACGCCCACGTGGATTTCTACCAAACAACGTGCTAAGCATGCCGATGCTGCTCTTTTTAGCACCCGCGCACGGATTTGTGCGAAAACGCGTTTTAAGCATGCACATGCATCTTTTGGTAGACGAGATTGAAGTTTTCTGCAAAACCACAAGATGTGCATGCAAATGGTGCTTTTCGCAGAACGCGCACGTGGATTTCTACCAAACAACGTGCTAAGCATGCCGATGCTGCTCTTTTTAGCACCCGCGCACGGATTCGCGCGAAAACGCGTTTTAAGCATGCACATGCATCTTTTGGTAGACGAGATTGAAGTTTTCTGCAAAACCACAAGATGTGCATGCAAATGGTGCTTTTCGCAGAACGCGCACGTGGATTTCTACCAAACAACGTGCTAAGCATGCCGATGCTGCTCTTTTTAGCACCCGCGCATGGATTCGTGCGAAAACGCGTTTTAAGCATGCACATGCATCTTTTGGTAGACGAGATTGAAGTTTTCTGCAAAACCACAAGATGTGCATGCAAATGGTGCTTTTCGCAGAACGCGCACGTGGATTTCTACCAAACAACGTGCTAAGCATGCCGATGCTGCTCTTTTTAGCACCCGCGCACGGATTCGTGCGAAAACGCGTTTTAAGCATGCACATGCATCTTTTGGTAGACGAGATTGAAGTTTTCTGCAAAACCACAAGATGTGCATGCAAATGGTGCTTTTGGCAGAACGCGCACGTGGATTTCTACCAAACGACGTGCTAAGCATGCCGATGCTGCTCTTTTTAGCACCCGCGCACGGATTCGCGCGAAAACGCGTTTTAAGCATGCACATGCATCTTTTGGTAGACGCGGATGAAGTTTTCTGCAAAACCACAAGATGTAGACGCGGATGAAGTTTTCTGCAAAACCACAAGATGTGCATGCAAATGGTGCTTTTGGCAGAACGCGCACGTAGATTTCTACCAAACGACGTGCTAAGCATGCCGATGCTGCTCTTTTTAGCACCCGCGCACGGATTTGTGCGAAAACGCGTTTTAAGCATGCACATGCATCTTTTGGTAGACGAGATTGAAGTTTTCTGCAAAACCACAAGATGTGCATGCAAATGGTGCTTTTCGCAGAACGCGCACGTGGATTTCTACCAAACAACGTGCTAAGCATGCCGATGCTGCTCTTTTTAGCACCCGCGCACGGATTCGCGCGAAAACGCGTTTTAAGCATGCACATGCATCTTTTGGTAGACGAGATTGAAGTTTTCTGCAAAACCACAAGATGTGCATGCAAATGGTGCTTTTCGCAGAACGCGCACGTGGATTTCTACCAAACAACGTGCTAAGCATGCCGATGCTGCTCTTTTTAGCACCCGCGCAAGGATTCGTGCGAAAACGCGTTTTAAGCATGCACATGCATCTTTTGGTAGACGAGATTGAAGTTTTCTGCAAAACCACAAGATGTGCATGCAAATGGTGCTTTTCGCAGAACGCGCACGTGGATTTCTACCAAACAACGTGCTAAGCATGCCGATGCTGCTCTTTTTAGCACCCGCGCACGGATTCGTGCGAAAACGCGTTTTAAGCATGCACATGCATCTTTTGGTAGACGAGATTGAAGTTTTCTGCAAAACCACAAGATGTGCATGCAAATGGTGCTTTTCGCAGAACGCGCACGTGGATTTCTACCAAACGACGTGCTAAGCATGCCGATGCTGCTCTTTTTAGCACCCGCGCACAGATTCGCGCGAAAACGCGTTTTAAGCATGCACATGCATCTTTTGGTAGACGCGGATGAAGTTTTATGCAAAACCACAAGATGTGCATGCAAATGGTGCTTTTGGCAGAACGCGCACGTGGATTTCTACCAAACGACGTGCTAAGCATGCCGATGCTGCTCTTTTTAGCACCCGCGCACGGATTTGTGCGAAAACGCGTTTTAAGCATGCACATGCATCTTTTGGTAGACGCGGATGAAGTTTTCTGCAAAACCACAAGATGTGCATGCAAATGATGCTTTTCGCAGAACGCGCACGTGGATTTCTACCAAACAACGTGCTAAGCATGCCGATGCTGCTCTTTTTAGCACCCGCGCACGGATTCGTGCGAAAACGCGTTTTAAGCATGCACATGCATCTTTTGGTAGAGGAGATTGAAGTTTTCTGCAAAACCACAAGATGTGCATGCAAATGGTGCTTTTCGCAGAACGCCCACGTGGATTTCTACCAAACAACGTGCTAAGCATGCCGATGCTGCTCTTTTTAGCACCCGCGCACGGATTTGTGCGAAAACGCGTTTTAAGCATGCACATGCATCTTTTGGTAGACGAGATTGAAGTTTTCTGCAAAACCACAAGATGTGCATGCAAATGGTGCTTTTCGCAGAACGCGCACGTGGATTTCTACCAAACAACGTGCTAAGCATGCCGATGCTGCTCTTTTTAGCACCCGCGCACGGATTCGCGCGAAAACGCGTTTTAAGCATGCACATGCATCTTTTGGTAGACGAGATTGAAGTTTTCTGCAAAACCACAAGATGTGCATGCAAATGGTGCTTTTCGCAGAACGCGCACGTGGATTTCTACCAAACAACGTGCTAAGCATGCCGATGCTGCTCTTTTTAGCACCCGCGCATGGATTCGTGCGAAAACGCGTTTTAAGCATGCACATGCATCTTTTGGTAGACGAGATTGAAGTTTTCTGCAAAACCACAAGATGTGCATGCAAATGGTGCTTTTCGCAGAACGCGCACGTGGATTTCTACCAAACAACGTGCTAAGCATGCCGATGCTGCTCTTTTTAGCACCCGCGCACGGATTCGTGCGAAAACGCGTTTTAAGCATGCACATGCATCTTTTGGTAGACGAGATTGAAGTTTTCTGCAAAACCACAAGATGTGCATGCAAATGGTGCTTTTGGCAGAACGCGCACGTGGATTTCTACCAAACGACGTGCTAAGCATGCCGATGCTGCTCTTTTTAGCACCCGCGCACGGATTCGCGCGAAAACGCGTTTTAAGCATGCACATGCATCTTTTGGTAGACGCGGATGAAGTTTTCTGCAAAACCACAAGATGTAGACGCGGATGAAGTTTTCTGCAAAACCACAAGATGTGCATGCAAATGGTGCTTTTGGCAGAACGCGCACGTGGATTTCTACCAAACGACGTGCTAAGCATGCCGATGCTGCTCTTTTTAGCACCCGCGCACGGATTTGTGCGAAAACGCGTTTTAAGCATGCACATGCATCTTTTGGTAGACGAGATTGAAGTTTTCTGCAAAACCACAAGATGTGCATGCAAATGGTGCTTTTCGCAGAAGGCGCACGTGGATTTCTACCAAACAACGTGCTAAGCATGCCGATGCTGCTCTTTTTAGCACCCGCGCACGGATTCGCGCGAAAACGCGTTTTAAGCATGCACATGCATCTTTTGGTAGACGAGATTGAAGTTTTCTGCAAAACCACAAGATGTGCATGCAAATGGTGCTTTTCGCAGAACGCGCACGTGGATTTCTGCCAAACAACGTGCTAAGCATGCCGATGCTGCTCTTTTTAGCACCCGCGCAAGGATTCGTGCGAAAACGCGTTTTAAGCATGCACATGCATCTTTTGGTAGACGAGATTGAAGTTTTCTGCAAAACCACAAGATGTGCATGCAAATGGTGCTTTTCGCAGAACGCGCACGTGGATTTCTACCAAACAACGTGCTAAGCATGCCGATGCTGCTCTTTTTAGCACCCGCGCACGGATTCGTGCGAAAACGCGTTTTAAGCATGCACATGCATCTTTTGGTAGACGAGATTGAAGTTTTCTGCAAAACCACAAGATGTGCATGCAAATGGTGCTTTTGGCAGAACGCGCACGTGGATTTCTACCAAACGACGTGCTAAGCATGCCGATGCTGCTCTTTTTAGCACCCGCGCACGGATTCGCGCGAAAACGCGTTTTAAGCATGCACATGCATCTTTTGGTAGACGCGGATGAAGTTTTCTGCAAAACCACAAGATGTGCATGCAAATGGTGCTTTTGGCAGAACGCGCACGTGGATTTCTACCAAACGACGTGCTAAGCATGCCGATGCTGCTCTTTTTAGCACCCGCGCACGGATTTGTGCGAAAACGCGTTTTAAGCATGCACATGCATCTTTTGGTAGACGAGATTGAAGTTTTCTGCAAAACCACAAGATGTGCATGCAAATGGTGCTTTTCGCAGAACGCGCACGTGGATTTCTACCAAACAACGTGCTAAGCATGCCGATGCTGCTCTTTTTAGCACCCGTGCACGGATTCGTGCGAAAACGCGTTTTAAGCATGCACATGCATTTTTGGTAGACGAGAATGAAGTTTTCTGCAAAACCACAAGATGTGCATGCAAATGGTGCTTTTCGCAGAACGCGCACGTGGATTTCTACCAAACAACGTGCTAAGCATGCCGATGCTGCTCTTTTTAGCACCCGTGCACGGATTCGTGCGAAAACGCGTTTTAAGCATGCACATGCATCTTTTGCTAGACGAGATTGAAGTTTTCTGCAAAACCACAAGATGTGCATGCAAATGGTGCTTTTGGCAGAACGCGCACGTGGATTTCTACCAAACGACGTGCTAAGCATGCCGATGCTGCTCTTTTTAGCACCCGCGCACGGATTCGCGCGAAAACGCGTTTTAAGCATGCACATGCATCTTTTGGTAGACGCGGATGAAGTTTTCTACAAAACCACAAGATGTGCATGCAAATGGTGCTTTTGGCAGAACGCGCACGTGGATTTCTACCAAACGACGTGCTAAGCATGCCGATGCTGCTCTTTTTAGCACCCGCGCACGGATTTGTGCGAAAACGCGTTTTAAGCATGCACATGCATCTTTTGGTAGACGAGATTGAAGTTTTCTGCAAAACCACAAGATGTGCATGCAAATGGTGCTTTTCGCAGAACGCGCACGTGGATTTCTACCAAACAACGTGCTAAGCATGCCGATGCTGCTCTTTTTAGCACCCGCGCACGGATTCGTGCGAAAACGCGTTTTAAGCATGCACATGCATCTTTTGGTAGACGCGGATGAAGTTTTCTGCAAAACCACAAGATGTGCATGCAAATGGTGCTTTTCGCAGAACGCGCACGTGGATTTCTACCAAACAACGTGCTAAGCATGCCGATGCTGCTCTTTTTAGCACCCGCGCACGGATTCGCGCGAAAACGCGTTTTAAGCATGCACATGCATCTTTTGGTAGACGCGGATGAAGTTTTCTGCAAAACCACAAGATGTGCATGCAAATGGTGCTTTTGGCAGAACGCGCACGTGGATTTCTACCAAACGACGTGCTAAGCATGCCGATGCTGCTCTTTTTAGCACCCGCGCACGGATTTGTGCGAAAACGCGTTTTAAGCATGCACATGCATCTTTTGGTAGACGAGATTGAAGTTTTCTGCAAAACCACAAGATGTGCATGCAAATGGTGCTTTTCGCAGAACGCGCACGTGGATTTCTACCAAACAACGTGCTAAGCATGCCGATGCTGCTCTTTTTAGCACCCGCGCACGGATTCGTGCGAAAACGCGTTTTAAGCATGCACATGCATCTTTTGGTAGACGCGGATGAAGTTTTCTGCAAAACCACAAGATGTGCATGCAAATGGTGCTTTTCGCAGAACGCGCACGTGGATTTCTACCAAACAACGTGCTAAGCATGCCGATGCTGCTCTTTTTAGCACCCGCGCACGGATTCGTGCGAAAACGCGTTTTAAGCATGCACATGCATCTTTTGGTAGACGACATTGAAGTTTTCTGCAAAACCACAAGATGTGCATGCAAATGGTGCTTTTGGCAGAACGCGCACGTGGATTTCTACCAAACGACGTGCTAAGCATGCCGATGCTGCTCTTTTTAGCACCCGCGCACGGATTCGCGCGAAAACGCGTTTTAAGCATGCACATGCATCTTTTGGCAGACGCGAATGAAGTTTTCTGCAAAACCACAAGATGTGCATGCAAATGGTGCTTTTGGCAGAACGCGCACGTGGATTTCTACCAAACGACGTGCTAAGCATGCCGATGCTGCTCTTTTTAGCACCCGCGCACGGATTTGTGCGAAAACGCGTTTTAAGCATGCACATGCATCTTTTGGTAGATGAGATTGAAGTTTTCTGCAAAACCACAAGATGTGCATGCAAATGGTGCTTTTCGCAGAACGCGCACGTGGATTTCTACCAAACAACGTGCTAAGCATGCCGATGCTGCTCTTTTTAGCACCCGCGCACGGATTCGTGCGAAAACGCGTTTTAAGCATGCACATGCATCTTTTGGTAGACGCGGATGAAGTTTTCTGCAAAACCACAAGATGTGCATGCAAATGGTGCTTTTCGCAGAACGCGCACGTGGATTTCTACCAAACAACGTGCTAAGCATGCCGATGCTGCTCTTTTTAGCACCCGCGCACGGATTCGTGCGAAAACGCGTTTTAAGCATGCACATGCATCTTTTGGTAGACGCGGATGAAGTTTTCTGCAAAACCACAAGATGTGCATGCAAATGGTGCTTTTCGCAGAACGCGCACGTGGATTTCTACCAAACGACGTGCTAAGCATGCCGATGCTGCTCTTTTTAGCACCCGCGCACGGATTCGTGCGAAAACGCGTTTTAAGCATGCACATGCATCTTTTGGTAGACGAGATTGAAGTTTTCTGCAAAACCACAAGATGTGCATGCAAATGGTGCTTTTCGCAGAACGCGCACGTGGATTTCTACCAAACAACGTGCTAAGCATGCCGATGCTGCTCTTTTTAGCACCCGCGCACGGATTCGTGCGAAAACGCGTTTTAAGCATGCACATGCATCTTTTGGTAGACGAGATTGAAGTTTTCTGCAAAACCGCACGATGTGCATGCAAATGGTGCTTTTCGCAGAACGCGCACGTGGATTTCTACCAAACAACGTGCTAAGCATGCCGATGCTGCTCTTTTTAGCACCCGCGCACGGATTCGTGCGAAAACGCGTTTTAAGCATGCACATGCATCTTTTGGTAGACGAGATTGAAGTTTTCTGCAAAACCACAAGATGTGCATGCAAATGGTGCTTTTCGCAGAATGCCCAGGTGGATTTCTACCAAACAACGTGCTAAGCATGCCGATGCTGCTCTTTTTAGCACCCGCGCACGCATTTGTGCGAAAACGCGTTTTAAGCATGCACATGCATCTTTTGGTAGACGAGATTGAAGTTTTCTGCAAAACCACAAGATGTGCATGCAAATGGTGCTTTTCGCAGAACGCGCACGTGGATTTCTACCAAACAACGTGCTAAGCATGCCGATGCTGCTCTTTTTAGCACCCGCGCACGGATTCGTGCGAAAACGCGTTTTAAGCATGCACATGCATCTTTTGGTAGACGCGGATGAAGTTTTCTGCAAAACCACAAGATGTGCATGCAAATGGTGCTTTTCGCAGAACGCGCACGTGGATTTCTACCAAACAACGTGCTAAGCATGCCGATGCTGCTCTTTTTAGCACCCGCGCACGGATTCGCGCGAAAACGCGTTTTAAGCATGCACATGCATCTTTTGGTAGACGCGGATGAAGTTTTCTGCAAAACCACAAGATGTGCATGCAAATGGTGCTTTTGGCAGAACGCGCACGTGGATTTCTACCAAACGACGTGCTAAGCATGCCGATGCTGCTCTTTTTAGCACCCGCGCACGGATTTGTGCGAAAACGCGTTTTAAGCATGCACATGCATCTTTTGGTAGACGAGATTGAAGTTTTCTGCAAAACCACAAGATGTGCATGCAAATGGTGCTTTTCGCAGAACGCGCACGTGGATTTCTACCAAACAACGTGCTAAGCATGCCGATGCTGCTCTTTTTAGCACCCGCGCACGGATTCGTGCGAAAACGCGTTTTAAGCATGCACATGCATCTTTTGGTAGACGCGGATGAAGTTTTCTGCAAAACCACAAGATGTGCATGCAAATGGTGCTTTTCGCAGAACGCGCACGTGGATTTCTACCAAACAACGTGCTAAGCATGCCGATGCTGCTCTTTTTAGCACCCGCGCACGGATTCATGCGAAAACGCGTTTTAAGCATGCACATGCATCTTTTGGTAGACGCGGATGAAGTTTTCTGCAAAACCACAAGATGTGCATGCAAATGGTGCTTTTCGGAGAACGCGCACGTGGATTTCTACCAAACAACGTGCTAAGCATGCCGATGCTGCTCTTTTTAGCACCCGCGCACGGATTTGTGCGAAAACGCGTTTTAAGCATGCACATGCATCTTTTGGTAGACGAGATTGAAGTTTTCTGCAAAACCACAAGATGTGCATGCAAATGGTGCTTTTCGCAGAACGCGCACGTGGATTTCTACCAAACAACGTGCTAAGCATGCCGATGCTGCTCTTTTTAGCACCCGCGCACGGATTCGTGCGAGAACGCGTTTTAAGCATGCACATGCATGTTTTGGTAGACGAGATTGAAGTTTTCTGCAAAACCACAACATGTGCATGCAAATGGTGCTTTTCGCAGAACGCGCACGTGGATTTCTACCAACGTGCTAAGCATGCCGATGCTGCTCTTTTTAGCACCCGCGCACGGATTCGTGCGAAAACGCGTTTTAAGCATGCACATGCATCTTTTGGTAGACGAGATTGAAGTTTTCTGCAAAACCACAAGATGTGCATGCAAATGGTGCTTTTCGCAGAACGCGCACGTGGATTTCTACCAAACAACGTGCTAAGCATGCCGATGCTGCTCTTTTTAGCACCCGCGCACGGATTCATGCGAAAACGCGTTTTAAGCATGCACATGCATCTTTTGGTAGACGAGATTGAAGTTTTCTGCAAAACCACAATATGTGCATGCAAATGGTGCTTTTCGCAGAACGTGCACGTGGATTTCTACCAAACAACGTGCTAAGCATGCCGATGCTGCTCTTTTTAGCACCCGCGCACGGGTTCGTGCGAAAACGCGTTTTAAGCATGCACATGCATCTTTTGGTAGACGAGATTGAAGTTTTCTGCAAAACCACAAGATGTGCATGCAAATGGTGCTTTTCGCAGAACGCCCACGTGGATTTCTACCAAACAACGTGCTAAGCATGCCGATGCTGCTCTTTTTAGCACCCGCGCACGTATTTGTGCGAAAACGCGTTTTAAGCATGCACATGCATCTTTTGGTAGACGAGATTGAAGTTTTCTGCAAAACCACAAGATGTGCATGCAAATGGTGCTTTTCGCAGAACGCGCACGTGGATTTCTACCAAACAACGTGCTAAGCATGCCGATGCTGCTCTTTTTAGCACCCGCGCACGGCTTCGTGCGAAAACGCGTTTTAAGCATGCACATGCATCTTTTGGTAGAGGAGATTGAAGTTTTCTGCAAAACCACAAGATGTGCATGCAAATGGTGCTTTTCGCAGAACGCGCACGTGGATTTCTACCAAACAACGTGCTAAGCATGCCGATGCTGCTGTTTTTAGCACCCGCGCACGGATTCGTGCGAAAACGCGTTTTAAGCATGCACATGCATCTTTTGGTAGACGAGATTGAAGTTTTCTGCAAAACCACAAGATGTGCATGCAAATGGTGCTTTTCGCAGAACGCGCACGTGGATTTCTACCAAACAACGTGCTAAGCATGCCGATGCTGCTCTTTTTAGCACCCGCGCACGGATTCGTGCGAAAACGCGTTTTAAGCATGCCCATGCATCTTTTGGTAGACGAGATTGAAGTTTTCTGCAATACCACAAGATGTGCATGCAAATGGTGCTTTTGGCAGAACGCGCACGTGGATTTCTACCAAACGACGTGCTAAGCATGCCGATGCTGCTCTTTTTAGCACCCGCGCATGGATTCGTGCGAAAACGCGTTTTAAGCATGCACATGCATCTTTTGGTAGACGCGGATGAAGTTTTCTGCAAAACCACAAGATGTGCATGCAAATGGTGCTCTTGGCAGAACGCGCACGTGGATTTCTACCAAACGACGTGCTAAGCATGCCGATGCTGCTCTTTTTAGCACCCGCGCACGGATTTGTGCGAAAACGCGTTTTAAGCATGCACATGCATCTTTTGGTAGACGAGATTGAAGTTTTCTGCAAAACCACAAGATGTGCATGCAAATGATGCTTTTCGCAGAACGCGCACGTGGATTTCTACCAAACAACGTGCTAAGCATGACGATGCTGCTCTTTTTAGCACCCGCGCACGGATTCGTGCGAAAACGCGTTTTAAGCATGCACATGCATCTTTTGGTAGACGAGATTGAAGTTTTCTGCAAAACCACAAGATGTGCATGCAAATGGTGCTTTTCGCAGAACGCGCACGTGGATTTCTACCAAACAATGTGCTAAGCATGCCGATGCTGCTCTTTTTAGCACCCGCGCACGGATTCGTGCGAAAACGCGTTTTAAGCATGCACATGCATCTTTTGGTAGACGAGATTGAAGTTTTCTGCAAAACCACAATATGTGCATGCAAATGGTGCTTTTCGCAGAACGCGCACGTGGATGTCTACCAAACAACGTGCTAAGCATGCCGATGCTGCTCTTTTTAGCACCCGCGCACGGATTCGTGCGAAAACGCGTTTTAAGCATGCACATGCATCTTTTGGTAGACGAGATTGAAGTTTTCTGCAAAACCACAAGATGTGCATGCAAATGGTGCTTTTCGCAAAACGCCCACGTGGATTTCTACCAAACAACGTGCTAAGTATGCCGATGCTGCTCTTTTTAGCACCCGCGCACGGATTTGTGCGAAAACGCGTTTTAAGCATGCACATGCATCGTTTGGTAGACGAGATTGAAGTTTTCTGCAAAACCACAAGATGTGCATGCAAATGGTGCTTTTCGCAGAACGCGCACGTAGATTTCTACCAAACAACGTGCTAAGCATGCCGATGCTGCTCTTTTTAGCACCCGCGCACGGATTCGTGCGAAAACGCGTTTTAAGCATGCACATGCATCTTTTGGTAGACGAGATTGAAGTTTTCTGCAAAACCACAAGATGCGCATGCAAATGGTGCTTTTCGCAGAACGCGCACGTGGATTTCTACCAAACAACGTGCTAAGCATGCCGATGCTGCTCTTTTTAGCACCCGCGCACGGATTCGTGCGAAAACGCGTTTTAAGCATGCACATGCATCTTTTGGTAGACGAGATTGAAGTTTTCTGCAAAACCACAAGATGTGCATGCAAATGGTGCTTTTCGCAGAACGCGCACGTGGATTTCTACCAAACAACATGCTAAGCATGCCGATGCTGCTCTTTTTAGCACCCGTGCACGGATTCGTGCGAAAACGCGTTTTAAGCATGCACATTCATCTTTTGGTAGACGAGATTGAAGTTTTCTGCAAAACCACAATATGTGCATGCAAATGGTGCTTTTCGCAGAACGCGCACGTGGATTTCTACCAAACAACGTACTAAGCATGCCGATGCTGCTCTTTTTAGCACCCGCGCACGGATTCGTGCGAAAACGCGTTTTAAGCATGCACATGCATCTTTTGGTAGACGAGATTGAAGTTTTCTGCAAAACCACAATATGTGCATGCAAATGGTGCTTTTCGGAGAACGCGCACGTGGATTTCTACCAAACAACGTGCTAAGCATGCCGATGCTGCTCTTTTTAGCACCCGCGCACGGATTTGTGCGAAAACGCGTTTTAAGCATGCACATGCATCTTTTGGTAGACGAGATTGAAGTTTTCTGCAAAACCACAAGATGTGCATGCAAATGGTGCTTTTCGCAGAACGCGCACGTGGATTTCTACCAAACAACGTGCTAAGCATGCCGATGCTGCTCTTTTTAGCACCCGCGCACGGATTCGTGCGAGAACGCGTTTTAAGCATGCACATGCATCTTTTGGTAGACGAGATTGAAGTTTTCTGCAAAACCACAAGATGTGCATGCAAATGGTGCTCTTGGCAGAACGCGCACGTGGATTTCTACCAAACGACGTGCTAAGCATGCCGATGCTGCTCTTTTTAGCACCCGCGCACGGATTTGTGCGAAAACGCGTTTTAAGCATGCACATGCATCTTTTGGTAGACGAGATTGAAGTTTTCTGCAAAACCACAAGATGTGCATGCAAATGATGCTTTTCGCAGAACGCGCACGTGGATTTCTACCAAACAACGTGCTAAGCATGACGATGCTGCTCTTTTTAGCACCCGCGCACGGATTCGTGCGAAAACGCGTTTTAAGCATGCACATGCATCTTTTGGTAGACGAGATTGAAGTTTTCTGCAAAACCACAAGATGTGCATGCAAATGGTGCTTTTCGCAGAACGCGCACGTGGATTTCTACCAAACAACGTGCTAAGCATGCCGATGCTGCTCTTTTTAGCACCCGCGCACGGATTCGTGCGAAAACGCGTTTTAAGCATGCACATGCATCTTTTGGTAGACGAGATTGAAGTTTTCTGCAAAACCACAATATGTGCATGCAAATGGTGCTTTTCGCAGAACGCGCACGTGGATTTCTACCAAACAACGTACTAAGCATGCCGATGCTGCTCTTTTTAGCACCCGCGCACGGATTCGTGCGAAAACGCGTTTTAAGCATGCACATGCATCTTTTGGTAGACGAGATTGAAGTTTTCTGCAAAACCACAAGATGTGCATGCAAATGGTGCTTTTCGCAAAACGCCCACGTGGATTTCTACCAAACAACGTGCTAAGTATGCCGATGCTGCTCTTTTTAGCACCCGCGCACGGATTTGTGCGAAAACGCGTTTTAAGCATGCACATGCATCGTTTGGTAGACGAGATTGAAGTTTTCTGCAAAACCACAAGATGTGCATGCAAATGGTGCTTTTCGCAGAACGCGCACGTAGATTTCTACCAAACAACGTGCTAAGCATGCCGATGCTGCTCTTTTTAGCACCCGCGCACGGATTCGTGCGAAAACGCGTTTTAAGCATGCACATGCATCTTTTGGTAGACGAGATTGAAGTTTTCTGCAAAACCACAAGATGCGCATGCAAATGGTGCTTTTCGCAGAACGCGCACGTGGATTTCTACCAAACAACGTGCTAAGCATGCCGATGCTGCTCTTTTTAGCACCCGCGCACGGATTCGTGCGAAAACGCGTTTTAAGCATGCACATGCATCTTTTGGTAGACGAGATTGATGTTTTCTGCAAAACCACAACATGTGCATGCAAATGGTGCTTTTCGCAGAACGCGCACGTGGATTTCTACCAAACAACATGCTAAGCATGCCGATGCTGCTCTTTTTAGCACCCGCGCACGGATTCGTGCGAAAACGCGTTTTAAGCATGCACATTCATCTTTTGGTAGACGAGATTGAAGTTTTCTGCAAAACCACAATATGTGCATGCAAATGGTGCTTTTCGCAGAACGCGCACGTGGATTTCTACCAAACAACGTACTAAGCATGCCGATGCTGCTCTTTTTAGCACCCGCGCACGGATTCGCGCGAAAACGCGTTTTAAGCATGCACATGCATCTTTTGGTAGACGCGGATGAAGTTTTCTGCAAAACCACAAGATGTGCATGCAAATGGTGCTTTTGGCAGAACGCGCACGTGGATTTCTACCAAACGACGTGCTAAGCATGCCGATGCTGCTCTTTTTAGCACCCGCGCACGGATTTGTGCGAAAACGCGTTTTAAGCATGCACATGCATCTTTTGGTAGACGAGATTGAAGTTTTCTGCAAAACCACAAGATGTGCATGCAAATGGTGCTTTTCGCAGAACGCGCACGTGGATTTCTACCAAACAACGTGCTAAGCATGCCGATGCTGCTCTTTTTAGCACCCGCGCACGGATTCGTGCGAAAACGCGTTTTAAGCATGCACATGCATCTTTTGGTAGACGCGGATGAAGTTTTCTGCAAAACCACAAGATGTGCATGCAAATGGTGCTTTTCGCAGAACGCGCACGTGGATTTCTACCAAACAACGTGCTAAGCATGCCGATGCTGCTCTTTTTAGCACCCGCGCACGGATTCGTGCGAAAACGCGTTTTAAGCATGCACATGCATCTTTTGGTAGACGAGATTGAAGTTTTCTGCAAAACCACAATATGTGCATGCAAATGGTGCTTTTCGCAGAACGCGCACGTGGATTTCTACCAAACAACGTGCTAAGCATGCCGATGCTGCTCTTTTTAGCACCCGCGCCCGGATTCGTGCGAAAACGCGTTTTAAGCATGCACATGCATCTTTTGGTAGACGAGATTGAAGTTTTCTGCAAAACCACAAGATGTGCATGCAAATGGTGCTTTTCGCAGAACGCCCACGTGGATTTCTACCAAACAACGTGCTAAGTATGCCGATGCTGCTCTTTTTAGCACCCGCGCACGGATTTGTGCGAAAACGCGTTTTAAGCATGCACATGCATCGTTTGGTAGACGAGATTGAAGTTTTCTGCAAAACCACAAGATGTGCATGCAAATGGTGCTTTTCGCAGAACGCGCACGTAGATTTCTACCAAACAACGTGCTAAGCATGCCGATGCTGCTCTTTTTAGCACCCGCGCACGGATTCGTGCGAAAACGCGTTTTAAGTATGCACATGCATCTTTTGGTGGACGAGATTGAAGTTTTCTGCAAAACCACAAGATGCGCATGCAAATGGTGCTTTTCGCCGAACGCGCACGTGGATTTCTACCAAACAACGTGCTAAGCATGCCGATGCTGCTCTTTTTAGCACCCGCGCACGGATTCGTGCGAAAACGCGTTTTAAGCATGCACATGCATCTTTTGGTAGACGAGATTGAAGTTTTCTGCAAAACCACAAGATGTGCATGCAAATGGTGCTTTTCGCAGAACGCGCACGTGGATTTCTACCAAACAACGTGCTAAGCATGCCGATGCTGCTCTTTTTAGCACCCGCGCACGGATTCGTGCGAAAACGCGTTTTAAGCATGCACATGCATCTTTTGGTAGACGAGATTGAAGTTTTCTGCAAAACCACAATATGTGCATGCAAATGGTGCTTTTCGCAGAACGCGCACGTGGATTTCTACCAAACAACGTACTAAGCATGCCGATGCTGCTCTTTTTAGCACCCGCGCACGGATTCGTGCGAAAACGCGTTTTAAGCATGCACATGCATCTTTTGGTAGACGCGGATGAAGTTTTCTGCAAAACCACAAGATGTGCATGCAAATGGTGCTTTTCGGAGAACGCGCACGTGGATTTCTACCAAACAACGTGCTATGCATGCCGATGCTGCTCTTTTTAGCACCCGCGCACGGATTTGTGCGAAAACGCGTTTTAAGCATGCACATGCATCTTTTGGTAGACGAGATTGAAGTTTTCTGCAAAACCACAAGATGTGCATGCAAATGGTGCTTTTCGCAGAACGCGCACGTGGATTTCTACCAAACAACGTGCTAAGCATGCCGATGCTGCTCTTTTTAGCACCCGCGCACGGATTCGTGCGAAAACGCGTTTTAAGCATGCACATGCATCTTTTGGTAGACGAGATTGAAGTTTTCTGCAAAACCACAAGATGTGCATGCAAATGGTGCTTTTCGCAGAACGCGCACGTGGATTTCTACCAAACAACGTGCTAAGTATGCCGATGCTGCTCTTTTTAGCACCCGCGCACGGATTCATGCGAAAACGCGTTTTAAGCATGCACATGCATCTTTTGGTAGACGAGATTGAAGTTTTCTGCAAAACCACAATATGTGCATGCAAATGGTGCTTTTCGCAGAACGTGCACGTGGATTTCTACCAAACAACGTGCTAAGCATGCCGATGCTGCTCTTTTTAGCACCCGCGCACGGGTTCGTGCGAAAACGCGTTTTAAGCATGCACATGCATCTTTTGGTAGACGAGATTGAAGTTTTCTGCAAAACCAGAAGATGTGCATGCAAATGGTGCTTTTCGCAGAACGCCCACGTGGATTTCTACCAAACAACGTGCTAAGCATGCCGATGCTGCTCTTTTTAGCACCCGCGCACGTATTTGTGCGAAAACGCGTTTTAAGCATGCACATGCATCTTTTGGTAGACGAGATTGAAGTTTTCTGCAAAACCACAAGATGTGCATGCAAATGGTGCTTTTCGCAGAACGCGCACGTGGATTTCTACCAAACAACGTGCTAAGCATGCCGATGCTGCTCTTTTTAGCACCCGCGCACGGCTTCGTGCGAAAACGCGTTTTAAGCATGCACATGCATCTTTTGGTAGAGGAGATTGAAGTTTTCTGCAAAACCACAAGATGTGCATGCAAATGGTGCTTTTCGCAGAACGCGCACGTGGATTTCTACCAAACAACGTGCTAAGCATGCCGATGCTGCTGTTTTTAGCACCCGCGCACGGATTCGTGCGAAAACGCGTTTTAAGCATGCACATGCATCTTTTGGTAGACGAGATTGAAGTTTTCTGCAAAACCACAAGATGTGCATGCAAATGGTGCTTTTCGCAGAACGCGCACGTGGATTTCTACCAAACAACGTGCTAAGCATGCCGATGCTGCTCTTTTTAGCACCCGCGCACGGATTCGTGCGAAAACGCGTTTTAAGCATGCACATGCATCTTTTGGTAGACGAGATTGAAGTTTTCTGCAATACCACAAGATGTGCATGCAAATGGTGCTTTTGGCAGAACGCGCACGTGGATTTCTACCAAACGACGTGCTAAGCATGCCGATGCTGCTCTTTTTAGCACCCGCGCACGGATTCGTGCGAAAACGCGTTTTAAGCATGCACATGCATCTTTTGGTAGACGCGGATGAAGTTTTCTGCAAAACCACAAGATGTGCATGCAAATGGTGCTCTTGGCAGAACGCGCACGTGGATTTCTACCAAACGACGTGCTAAGCATGCCGATGCTGCTCTTTTTAGCACCCGCGCACGGATTTGTGCGAAAACGCGTTTTAAGCATGCACATGCATCTTTTGGTAGACGAGATTGAAGTTTTCTGCAAAACCACAAGATGTGCATGCAAATGATGCTTTTCGCAGAACGCGCACGTGGATTTCTACCAAACAACGTGCTAAGCATGACGATGCTGCTCTTTTTAGCACCCGCGCACGGATTCGTGCGAAAACGCGTTTTAAGCATGCACATGCATCTTTTGGTAGACGAGATTGAAGTTTTCTGCAAAACCACAAGATGTGCATGCAAATGGTGCTTTTCGCAGAACGCGCACGTGGATTTCTACCAAACAACGTGCTAAGCATGCCGATGCTGCTCTTTTTAGCACCCGCGCACGGATTCATGCGAAAACGCGTTTTAAGCATGCACATGCATCTTTTGGTAGACGAGATTGAAGTTTTCTGCAAAACCACAATATGTGCATGCAAATGGTGCTTTTCGCAGAACGCGCACGTGGATTTCTACCAAACAACGTGCTAAGCATGCCGATGCTGCTCTTTTTAGCACCCGCGCACGGATTCGTGCGAAAACGCGTTTTAAGCATGCACATGCATCTTTTGGTAGACGAGATTGAAGTTTTCTGCAAAACCACAAGATGTGCATGCAAATGGTGCTTTTCGCAAAACGCCCACGTGGATTTCTACCAAACAACGTGCTAAGTATGCCGATGCTGCTCTTTTTAGCACCCGCGCACGGATTTGTGCGAAAACGCGTTTTAAGCATGCACATGCATCGTTTGGTAGACGAGATTGAAGTTTTCTGCAAAACCACAAGATGTGCATGCAAATGGTGCTTTTCGCAGAACGCGCACGTAGATTTCTACCAAACAACGTGCTAAGCATGCCGATGCTGCTCTTTTTAGCACCCGCGCACGGATTCGTGCGAAAACGCGTTTTAAGCATGCACATGCATCTTTTGGTAGACGAGATTGAAGTTTTCTGCAAAACCACAAGATGTGCATGCAAATGGTGCTTTTGGCAGAACGCGCACGTGGATTTCTACCAAACGACGTGCTAAGCATGCCGATGCTGCTCTTTTTAGCACCCGCGCACGGATTCGTGCGAAAACGCGTTTTAAGCATGCACATGCATCTTTTGGTAGACGCGGATGAAGTTTTCTGCAAAACCACAAGATGTGCATGCAAATGGTGCTCTTGGCAGAACGCGCACGTGGATTTCTACCAAACGACGTGCTAAGCATGCCGATGCTGCTCTTTTTAGCACCCGCGCACGGATTTGTGCGAAAACGCGTTTTAAGCATGCACATGCATCTTTTGGTAGACGAGATTGAAGTTTTCTGCAAAACCACAAGATGTGCATGCAAATGATGCTTTTCGCAGAACGCGCACGTGGATTTCTACCAAACAACGTGCTAAGCATGACGATGCTGCTCTTTTTAGCACCCGCGCACGGATTCGTGCGAAAACGCGTTTTAAGCATGCACATGCATCTTTTGGTAGACGAGATTGAAGTTTTCTGCAAAACCACAAGATGTGCATGCAAATGGTGCTTTTCGCAGAACGCGCACGTGGATTTCTACCAAACAACGTGCTAAGCATGCCGATGCTGCTCTTTTTAGCACCCGCGCACGGATTCGTGCGAAAACGCGTTTTAAGCATGCACATGCATCTTTTGGTAGACGAGATTGAAGTTTTCTGCAAAACCACAATATGTGCATGCAAATGGTGCTTTTCGCAGAACGCGCACGTGGATTTCTACCAAACAACGTGCTAAGCATGCCGATGCTGCTCTTTTTAGCACCCGCGCACGGATTCGTGCGAAAACGCGTTTTAAGCATGCACATGCATCTTTTGGTAGACGAGATTGAAGTTTTCTGCAAAACCACAAGATGTGCATGCAAATGGTGCTTTTCGCAAAACGCCCACGTGGATTTCTACCAAACAACGTGCTAAGTATGCCGATGCTGCTCTTTTTAGCACCCGCGCACGGATTTGTGCGAAAACGCGTTTTAAGCATGCACATGCATCGTTTGGTAGACGAGATTGAAGTTTTCTGCAAAACCACAAGATGTGCATGCAAATGGTGCTTTTCGCAGAACGCGCACGTAGATTTCTACCAAACAACGTGCTAAGCATGCCGATGCTGCTCTTTTTAGCACCCGCGCACGGATTCGTGCGAAAACGCGTTTTAAGCATGCACATGCATCTTTTGGTAGACGAGATTGAAGTTTTCTGCAAAACCACAAGATGCGCATGCAAATGGTGCTTTTCGCAGAACGCGCACGTGGATTTCTACCAAACAACGTGCTAAGCATGCCGATGCTGCTCTTTTTAGCACCCGCGCACGGATTCGTGCGAAAACGCGTTTTAAGCATGCACATGCATCTTTTGGTAGACGAGATTGAAGTTTTCTGCAAAACCACAAGATGTGCATGCAAATGGTGCTTTTCGCAGAACGCGCACGTGGATTTCTACCAAACAACATGCTAAGCATGCCGATGCTGCTCTTTTTAGCACCCGCGCACGGATTCGTGCGAAAACGCGTTTTAAGCATGCACATTCATCTTTTGGTAGACGAGATTGAAGTTTTCTGCAAAACCACAATATGTGCATGCAAATGGTGCTTTTCGCAGAACGCGCACGTGGATTTCTACCAAACAACGTACTAAGCATGCCGATGCTGCTCTTTTTAGCACCCGCGCACGGATTCGTGCGAAAACGCGTTTTAAGCATGCACATGCATCTTTTGGTAGACGAGATTGAAGTTTTCTGCAAAACCACAATATGTGCATGCAAATGGTGCTTTTCGGAGAACGCGCACGTGGATTTCTACCAAACAACGTGCTAAGCATGCCGATGCTGCTCTTTTTAGCACCCGCGCACGGATTTGTGCGAAAACGCGTTTTAAGCATGCACATGCATCTTTTGGTAGACGAGATTGAAGTTTTCTGCAAAACCACAAGATGTGCATGCAAATGGTGCTTTTCGCAGAACGCGCACGTGGATTTCTACCAAACAACGTGCTAAGCATGCCGATGCTGCTCTTTTTAGCACCCGCGCACGGATTCGTGCGAGAACGCGTTTTAAGCATGCACATGCATCTTTTGGTAGACGAGATTGAAGTTTTCTGCAAAACCACAAGATGTGCATGCAAATGGTGCTCTTGGCAGAACGCGCACGTGGATTTCTACCAAACGACGTGCTAAGCATGCCGATGCTGCTCTTTTTAGCACCCGCGCACGGATTTGTGCGAAAACGCGTTTTAAGCATGCACATGCATCTTTTGGTAGACGAGATTGAAGTTTTCTGCAAAACCACAAGATGTGCATGCAAATGATGCTTTTCGCAGAACGCGCACGTGGATTTCTACCAAACAACGTGCTAAGCATGACGATGCTGCTCTTTTTAGCACCCGCGCACGGATTCGTGCGAAAACGCGTTTTAAGCATGCACATGCATCTTTTGGTAGACGAGATTGAAGTTTTCTGCAAAACCACAAGATGTGCATGCAAATGGTGCTTTTCGCAGAACGCGCACGTGGATTTCTACCAAACAACGTGCTAAGCATGCCGATGCTGCTCTTTTTAGCACCCGCGCACGGATTCGTGCGAAAACGCGTTTTAAGCATGCACATGCATCTTTTGGTAGACGAGATTGAAGTTTTCTGCAAAACCACAATATGTGCATGCAAATGGTGCTTTTCGCAGAACGCGCACGTGGATTTCTACCAAACAACGTGCTAAGCATGCCGATGCTGCTCTTTTTAGCACCCGCGCACGGATTCGTGCGAAAACGCGTTTTAAGCATGCACATGCATCTTTTGGTAGACGAGATTGAAGTTTTCTGCAAAACCACAAGATGTGCATGCAAATGGTGCTTTTCGCAAAACGCCCACGTGGATTTCTACCAAACAACGTGCTAAGTATGCCGATGCTGCTCTTTTTAGCACCCGCGCACGGATTTGTGCGAAAACGCGTTTTAAGCATGCACATGCATCGTTTGGTAGACGAGATTGAAGTTTTCTGCAAAACCACAAGATGTGCATGCAAATGGTGCTTTTCGCAGAACGCGCACGTAGATTTCTACCAAACAACGTGCTAAGCATGCCGATGCTGCTCTTTTTAGCACCCGCGCACGGATTCGTGCGAAAACGCGTTTTAAGCATGCACATGCATCTTTTGGTAGACGAGATTGAAGTTTTCTGCAAAACCACAAGATGCGCATGCAAATGGTGCTTTTCGCAGAACGCGCACGTGGATTTCTACCAAACAACGTGCTAAGCATGCCGATGCTGCTCTTTTTAGCACCCGCGCACGGATTCGTGCGAAAACGCGTTTTAAGCATGCACATGCATCTTTTGGTAGACGAGATTGAAGTTTTCTGCAAAACCACAAGATGTGCATGCAAATGGTGCTTTTCGCAGAACGCGCACGTAGATTTCTACCAAACAACGTGCTAAGCATGCCGATGCTGCTCTTTTTAGCACCCGCGCACGGATTCGTGCGAAAACGCGTTTTAAGCATGCACATGCATCTTTTGGTAGACGAGATTGAAGTTTTCTGCAAAACCACAAGATGCGCATGCAAATGGTGCTTTTCGCAGAACGCGCACGTGGATTTCTACCAAACAACGTGCTAAGCATGCCGATGCTGCTCTTTTTAGCACCCGCGCACGGATTCGTGCGAAAACGCGTTTTAAGCATGCACATGCATCTTTTGGTAGACGAGATTGAAGTTTTCTGCAAAACCACAAGATGTGCATGCAAATGGTGCTTTTCGCAGAACGCGCACGTGGATTTCTACCAAACAACATGCTAAGCATGCCGATGCTGCTCTTTTTAGCACCCGCGCACGGATTCGTGCGAAAACGCGTTTTAAGCATGCACATTCATCTTTTGGTAGACGAGATTGAAGTTTTCTGCAAAACCACAATATGTGCATGCAAATGGTGCTTTTCGCAGAACGCGCACGTGGATTTCTACCAAACAACGTACTAAGCATGCCGATGCTGCTCTTTTTAGCACCCGCGCACGGATTCGTGCGAAAACGCGTTTTAAGCATGCACATGCATCTTTTGGTAGACGAGATTGAAGTTTTCTGCAAAACCACAATATGTGCATGCAAATGGTGCTTTTCGGAGAACGCGCACGTGGATTTCTACCAAACAACGTGCTAAGCATGCCGATGCTGCTCTTTTTAGCACCCGCGCACGGATTTGTGCGAAAACGCGTTTTAAGCATGCACATGCATCTTTTGGTAGACGAGATTGAAGTTTTCTGCAAAACCACAAGATGTGCATGCAAATGGTGCTTTTCGCAGAACGCGCACGTGGATTTCTACCAAACAACGTGCTAAGCATGCCGATGCTGCTCTTTTTAGCACCCGCGCACGGATTCGTGCGAGAACGCGTTTTAAGCATGCACATGCATCTTATGGTAGACGAGATTGAAGTTTTCTGCAAAACCACAAGATGTGCATGCAAATGGTGCTCTTGGCAGAACGCGCACGTGGATTTCTACCAAACGACGTGCTAAGCATGCCGATGCTGCTCTTTTTAGCACCCGCGCACGGATTTGTGCGAAAACGCGTTTTAAGCATGCACATGCATCTTTTGGTAGACGAGATTGAAGTTTTCTGCAAAACCACAAGATGTGCATGCAAATGATGCTTTTCGCAGAACGCGCACGTGGATTTCTACCAAACAACGTGCTAAGCATGACGATGCTGCTCTTTTTAGCACCCGCGCACGGATTCGTGCGAAAACGCGTTTTAAGCATGCACATGCATCTTTTGGTAGACGAGATTGAAGTTTTCTGCAAAACCACAAGATGTGCATGCAAATGGTGCTTTTCGCAGAACGCGCACGTGGATTTCTACCAAACAACGTGCTAAGCATGCCGATGCTGCTCTTTTTAGCACCCGCGCACGGATTCGTGCGAAAACGCGTTTTAAGCATGCACATGCATCTTTTGGTAGACGAGATTGAAGTTTTCTGCAAAACCACAATATGTGCATGCAAATGGTGCTTTTCGCAGAACGCGCACGTGGATTTCTACCAAACAACGTGCTAAGCATGCCGATGCTGCTGTTTTTAGCACCCGCGCACGGATTCGTGCGAAAACGCGTTTTAAGCATGCACATGCATCTTTTGGTAGACGAGATTGAAGTTTTCTGCAAAACCACAAGATGTGCATGCAAATGGTGCTTTTCGCAAAACGCCCACGTGGATTTCTACCAAACAACGTGCTAAGTATGCCGATGCTGCTCTTTTTAGCACCCGCGCACGGATTTGTGCGAAAACGCGTTTTAAGCATGCACATGCATCGTTTGGTAGACGAGATTGAAGTTTTCTGCAAAACCACAAGATGTGCATGCAAATGGTGCTTTTCGCAGAACGCGCACGTAGATTTCTACCAAACAACGTGCTAAGCATGCCGATGCTGCTCTTTTTAGCACCCGCGCACGGATTCGTGCGAAAACGCGTTTTAAGCATGCACATGCATCTTTTGGTAGACGAGATTGAAGTTTTCTGCAAAACCACAAGATGCGCATGCAAATGGTGCTTTTCGCAGAACGCGCACGTGGATTTCTACCAAACAACGTGCTAAGCATGCCGATGCTGCTCTTTTTAGCACCCGCGCACGGATTCGTGCGAAAACGCGTTTTAAGCATGCACATGCATCTTTTGGTAGACGAGATTGAAGTTTTCTGCAAAACCACAACATGTGCATGCAAATGGTGCTTTTCGCAGAACGCGCACGTGGATTTCTACCAAACAACATGCTAAGCATGCCGATGCTGCTCTTTTTAGCACCCGCGCACGGATTCGTGCGAAAACGCGTTTTAAGCATGCACATTCATCTTTTGGTAGACGAGATTGAAGTTTTCTGCAAAACCACAATATGTGCATGCAAATGGTGCTTTTCGCAGAACGCGCACGTGGATTTCTACCAAACAACGTACTAAGCATGCCGATGCTGCTCTTTTTAGCACCCGCGCACGGATTCGTGCGAAAACGCGTTTTAAGCATGCACATGCATCTTTTGGTAGACGAGATTGAAGTTTTCTGCAAAACCACAATATGTGCATGCAAATGGTGCTTTTCGGAGAACGCGCACGTGGATTTCTACCAAACAACGTGCTAAGCATGCCGATGCTGCTCTTTTTAGCACCCGCGCACGGATTTGTGCGAAAACGCGTTTTAAGCATGCACATGCATCTTTTGGTAGACGATATTGAAGTTTTCTGCAAAACCACAAGATGTGCATGCAAATGGTGCTTTTCGCAGAACGCGCACGTGGATTTCTACCAAACAACGTGCTAAGCATGCCGATGCTGCTCTTTTTAGCACCCGCGCACGGATTCGTGCGAGAACGCGTTTTAAGCATGCACATGCATGTTTTGGTAGACGAGATTGAAGTTTTCTGCAAAACCACAACATGTGCATGCAAATGGTGCTTTTCGCAGAACGCGCACGTGGATTTCTACCAACGTGCTAAGCATGCCGATGCTGCTCCTTTTAGCACCCGCGCACGGATTCGTGCGAAAACGCGTTTTAAGCATGCACATGCATCTTTTGGTAGACGAGATTGAAGTTTTCTGCAAAACCACAAGATGTGCATGCAAATGGTGCTTTCCGCAGAACGCGCACGTGGATTTCTACCAAACAACGTGCTAAGCATGCCGATGCTGCTCTTTTTAGCACCCGCGCACGGATTCGTGCGAAAACGCGTTTTAAGCATGCACATGCATCTTTTGGTAGACGAGATTGAAGTTTTCTGCAAAACCACAAGATGTGCATGCAAATGGTGCTTTTCGCAGAACGCGCACGTGGATTTCTACCAAACAACGTGCTAAGCATGCCGATGCTGCTCTTTTTAGCACCCGCGCACGGGTTCGTGCGAAAACGCGTTTTAAGCATGCACATGCATCTTTTGGTAGACGAGATTGAAGTTTTCTGCAAAACCACAAGATGTGCATGCAAATGGTGCTTTTCGCAGAACGCGCACGTGGATTTCTACCAAACAACGTGCTAAGCATGCCGATGCTGCTCTTTTTAGCACCCGCGCACGGATTAGTGCGAAAACGCGTTTTAAGCATGCACATGCATCTTTTGGTAGAGGAGATTGAAGTTTTCTGCAAAACCACAAGATGTGCATGCAAATGGTGCTTTTCGCAGAACGCGCACGTGGATTTCTACCAAACAACGTGCTAAGCATGCCGATGCTGCTCTTTTTAGCACCCGCGCACGGATTCGTGCGAAAACGCGTTTTAAGCATGCACATGCATCTTTTGGTAGACGAGATTGAAGTTTTCTGCAAAACCACAAGATGTGCATGCAAATGGTGCTTTTCGCAGAACGCGCACGTGGATTTCTACCAAACAACGTGCTAAGCATGCCGATGCTGCTCTTTTTAGCACCCGCGCACGGATTCGTGCGAAAACGCGTTTTAAGCATGCACATGCATCTTTTGGTAGACGAGATTGAAGTTTTCTGCAATACCACAAGATGTGCATGCAAATGGTGCTTTTGGCAGAACGCGCACGTGGATTTGTACCAAACGACGTGCTAAGCATGCCGATGCTGCTCTTTTTAGCACCCGCGCACGGATTCGTGCGAAAACGCGTTTTAAGCATGCACATGCATTTTTTGGTAGACGCGAATGAAGTTTTCCGCAAAACCACAAGATGTGCATGCAAATGGTGCTCTTGGCAGAACGCGCACGTGGATTTCTACCAAACGACGTGCTAAGCATGCCGATGCTGCTCATTTTAGCACCCGCGCACGGATTTGTGCGAAAACGCGTTTTAAGCATGCACATGCATCTTTTGGTAGACGAGATTGAAGTTTTCTGCAAAACCACAAGATGTGCATGCAAATGGTGCTCTTGGCAGAACGCGTACGTGGATTTCTACCAAACGACGTGCTAAGCATGCCGATGCTGCTCTTTTTAGCACCCGCGCACGGATTCGTGCGAAAACGCGTTTTAAGCATGCACATGCATCTTTTGGTAGACGAAATTGAAGTTTTCTGCAAAACCACAAGATGTGCATGCAAATGGTGCTTTTCGCAGAATGCGCACGTGGATTTCTACCAAACAACGTGCTAAGCATGCCGATGCTGCTCTTTTTAGCACCCGCGCACGGATTCGTGCGAAAACGCGTTTTAAGCATGCACATGCATCTTTTGGTAGACGAGATTGAAGTTTTCTGCAAAACCACAATATGTGCATGCAAATGGTGCTTTTCGCAGAACGCGCACGTGGATTTCTACCAAACAACGTGCTAAGCATGCCGATGCTGCTCTTTTTAGCACCAGCGCACGGATTCGTGCGAAAACGCGTTTTAAGCATGCACATGCATCTTTTGGTAGACGAGATTGAAGTTTTCTGCAAAACCACAACATGTGCATGCAAATGGTGCTTTTCGCAGAACGCCCACGTGGATTTCTACCAAACAACGTGCTAAGCATGCCGATGCTGCTCTTTTTAGCACCCGCGCACGTATTTGTGCGAAAACGCGTTTTAAGCATGCACATGCATCTTTTGGTAGACGAGATTGAAGTTTTCTGCAAAACCACAAGATGTGCATGCAAATGGTGCTTTTCGCAGAACGCGCACGTGGATTTCTACCAAACAACGTGCTAAGCATGCCGATGCTGCTCTTTTTAGCACCCGCGCACGGATTCGTGCGAAAACGCGTTTTAAGCATGCACATGCATCTTTTGGTAGAGGAGATTGAAGTTTTCTGCAAAACCACAAGATGTGCATGCAAATGGTGCTTTTCGCAGAACGCGCACGTGGATTTCTACCAAACAACGTGCTAAGCATGCCGATGCTGCTCTTTTTAGCACCCGCGCACGGATTCGTGCGAAAACGCGTTTTAAGCATGCACATGCATCTTTTGGTAGACGAGGTTGAAGTTTTCTGCAAAACCACAAGATGTGCATGCAAATGGTGCTTTTCGCAGAACGCGCACGTGGATTTCTACCAAACAACGTGCTAAGCATGCCGATGCTGCTCTTTTTAGCACCCGCGCACGGATTCGTGCGAAAACGCGTTTTAAGCATGCACATGCATCTTTTGGTAGACGAGATTGAAGTTTTCTGCAAAACCACAAGATGTGCATGCAAATGGTGCTTTTCGCAGAACGCGCACGTGGATTTCTACCAAACAACGTACTAAGCATGCCGATGCTGCTCTTTTTAGCACCCGCGCACGGATTCGTGCGAAAACGCGTTTTAAGCATGCACATGCATCTTTTGGTAGACGCGGATGTTTTCTGCAAAAGCACAAGATGTGCATGCAAATGGTGCTTTTCGCAGAACGCGCACGTGAATTTCTACCAAACAACGTGCTAAGCATGCCGATGCTGCTCTTTTTAGCACCCGCGCACGGATTCGTGCGAAAACGCGTTTTAAGCTTGCACACGCATCTTTTGGTAGACGCGGATGAAGTTTTCTGCAAAACCACAAGATGTGCATGCAAATGGTGGTTTTGGCAGAACGCGCACGTGGATTTCTACCAAACGACGTGCTAAGCATGCCGATGCTGCTCTTTTTAGCACCCGCGCACGGATTCGTGCGAAAACGCGTTTTAAGCATGCACATGCATCTTTTGGTAGACGCGGATGAAGTTTTCTGCAAAACCACAAGATGTGCATGCAAATGGTGCTCTTGGCAGAACGCGCACGTGGATTTCTACCAAACGACGTGCTAAGCATGCCGATGCTGCTCTTTTTAGCACCCGCGCACGGATTTGTGCGAAAACGCGTTTTAAGCATGCACATGCATCTTTTGGTAGACGAGATTGAAGTTTTCTGCAAAACCACAAGATGTGCATGCAAATGGTGCTTTTGGCAGAACGCGCACGTGGATTTCTACCAAACGACGTGCTAAGCATGCCGATGCTGCTCTTTTTAGCACCCGCGCACGGATTCGCGCGAAAACGCGTTTTAAGCATGCACATGCATCTTTTGGTAGACGCGGATGAAGTTTTCTGCAAAACCACAAGATGTGCATGCAAATGGTGCTTTTGGCAGAACGCGCACGTGGATTTCTACCAAACGACGTGCTAAGCATGCCGATGCTGCTCTTTTTAGCACCCGCGCACGGATTCGTGCGAAAACGCGTTTTAAGCATGCACATGCATCTTTTGGTAGACGAGATTGAAGTTTTCTGCAAAACCACAAGATGTGCATGCAAATGGTGCTTTTCGCAGAACGCGCACGTGGATTTCTACCAAACAACGTGCTAAGCATGCCGATGCTGCTCTTTTTAGCACCCGCGCACGGATTCGTGCGAAAACGCGTTTTAAGCATGCACATGCATCTTTTGGTAGACGAGATTGAAGTTTTCTGCAAAACCACAATATGTGCATGCAAATGGTGCTTTTCGCAGAACGCGCACGTGGATTTCTACCAAACAACGTGCTAAGCATGCCGATGCTGCTCTTTTTAGCACCCGCGCACGTATTTGTGCGAAAACGCGTTTTAAGCATGCACATGCATCTTTTGGTAGACGAGATTGAAGTTTTCTGCAAAACCACAAGATGTGCATGCAAATGGTGCTTTTCGCAGAACGCGCACGTGGATTTCTACCAAACAACGTGCTAAGCATGCCGATGCTGCTCTTTTTAGCACCCGCGCACGGATTCGTGCGAAAACGCGTTTTAAGCATGCACATGCATCTTTTGGTAGAGGAGATTGAAGTTTTCTGCAAAACCACAAGTTGTGCATGCAAATGGTGCTTTTCGCAGAACGCGCACGTGGATTTCTACCAAACAACGTGCTAAGCATGCCGATGCTGCTCTTTTTAGCACCCGCGCACGGATTCGTGCGAAAACGCGTTTTAAGCATGCACATGCATCTTTTGGTAGACGAGATTGAAGTTTTCTGCAAAACCATAAGATGTGCATGCAAATGGTGCTTTTCGCAGAACGCGCACGTGGATTTCTACCAAACAACGTGCTAAGCATGCCGATGCTGCTCTTTTTAGCACCCGCGCACGGATTCGTGCGAAAACGCGTTTTAAGCATGCACATGCATCTTTTGGTAGACGAGATTGAAGTTTTCTGCAATACCACAAGATGTGCATGCAAATGGTGCTTTTGGCAGAACGCGCACGTGGATTTCTACCAAACGACGTGCTAAGCATGCCTATGCTGCTCTTTTTAGCACCCGCGCACGGATTCGTGCGAAAACGCGTTTTAAGCATGCACATGCATCTTTTGGTAGACGCGGATGAAGTTTTCTGCAAAACCACAAGATGTGCATGCAAATGGTGCTCTTGGCAGAACGCGCACGTGGATTTCTACCAAACGACGTGCTAAGCATGCCGATGCTGCTCTTTTTAGCACCCGCGCACGGATTTGTGCGAAAACGCGTTTTTAAGCATGCACATGCATCTTTTGGTGGACGAGATTGAAGTTTTCTGCAAAACCGCAAGATGTGCATGCAAATGGTGCTTTTCGCACAACGCGCACGTGGAGGTCTACCAAACAACGTGCTAAGCATGCCGATGCTGCTCTTTTTAGCACCCGCGCACGGATTCGTGCGAAAACGCGTTTTAAGCATGCACATGCATCTTTTGGTAGACGAGATTGAAGTTTTCTGCAAAACCACAAGATGTGCATGCAAATGGTGCTTTTCGCAGAACGCGCACGTGGTTTTCTACCAAACAACGTGCTAAGCATGCCGATGCTGCTCTTTTTAGCACCCGCGCACGGATTCGTGCGAAAACGCGTTTTAAGCATGCACATGCATCTTTTGGTAGACGAGATTGAAGTTTTCTGCAAAACCACAAGATGTGCATGCAAATGGTGCTTTTCGCAGAACGCGCACGTGGATTTCTACCAAACAACGTGCTAAGCATGCCGATGCTGCTCTTTTTAGCACCCGCGCACGGATTCGTGCGAAAACGCGTTTTAAGCATGCACATGCATCTTTTGGTAGACGAGATTGAAGTTTTCTGCAAAACCACAAGATGTGCATGCAAATGGTGCTTTTCGCAGAACGCGCACGTGGATTTCTACCAAACAACGTGCTAAGGATGCCGATGCTGCTCTTTTTAGCACCCGCGCACGGATTCGTGCGAAAGCGCGTTTTAAGCATGCACATGCATCTTTTGGTAGACGAGATTGAAGTTTTCTGCAAAACCACAAGATGTGCATGCAAATGGTGCTTTTCGCAGAACGCGCACGTGGATTTCTACCAAACAACGTGCTAAGCATGCCGATGCTGCTCTTTTTAGCACCCGCGCACGGATTCGTGCGAAAACGCGTTTTAAGCATGCACATGCATCTTTTGGTAGACGAGATTGAAGTTTTCTGCAAAACCACAAGATGTGCATGCAAATGGTGCTTTTCGCAGAACCCGCACGTGGATTTCTACCAAACAACGTGCTAAGCATGCCGATGCTGCTCTTTTTAGCACCCGCGCACGGATTCGTGCGAAAACGCGTTTTAAGCATGCACATGCATCTTTTGGTAGACGAGATTGAAGTTTTCTGCAAAACCACAATATGTGCATGCAAATGGTGCTTTTCGCAGAACGCGCACGTGGATTTCTACCAAACAACGTGCTAAGCATGCCGATGCTGCTCTTTTTAGCACCCGCGCACGGATTCGTGCGAAAACGCGTTTTAAGCATGCACATGCATCTTTTGGTAGACGAGATTGAAGTTTTCTGCAAAACCACAAGATGTGCATGCAAATGGTGCTTTTCGCAGAACGCGCACGTGGATTTCTACCAACCAACGTGCTAAGCATGCCGATGCTGCTCTTTTTAGCACCCGCGCACGGATTCGTGCGAAAACGCGTTTTAAGCATGCACATGCATCTTTTGGTAGAGGAGATTGAAGTTTTCTGCAAAACCAAAAGATGTGCATGCAAATGGTGCTTTTCGCAGAACGCGCACGTGGATTTCTACCAAACAACGTGCTAAGCATGCCGCTTCTGCTCTTTTTAGCACTCGCGCACGGATTCGTGCGAAAACGCGTTTTAAGCATGCACATGCATCTTTTGGTAGACGAGATTGAAGTTTTCTGCAAAACCACAAGATGTGCATGCAAATGTTGCTTTTCGCAGAACGCGCACGTGGATTTCTACCAAACAACGTGCTAAGCATGCCGATGCTGCTCTTTTTAGCACCCGTGCACGGATTCGTGCGAAAACGCGTTTTAAGCATGCACATGCATCTTTTGGTAGACGAGATTGAAGTTTTCTGCAAAACCACAAGATGTGCATGCAAATGGTGCTTTTGGCAGAACGCGCACGTGGATTTCTACCAAACGACGTGCTAAGCATGCCGATGCTGCTCTTTTTAGCACCCGCGCACGGATTCGTGCGAAAACGCGTTTTAAGCATGCACATGCATCTTTTGGTAGAGGAGATTGAAGTTTTCTGCAAAACCACAAGTTGTGCATGCAAATGGTGCTTTTCGCAGAACGCGCACGTGGATTTCTACCAAACAACGTGCTAAGCATGCCGATGCTGCTCTTTTTAGCACCCGCGCACGGATTCGTGCGAAAACGCGTTTTAAGCATGCACATGCATCTTTTGGTAGACGAGATTGAAGTTTTCTGCAAAACCATAAGATGTGCATGCAAATGGTGCTTTTCGCAGAACGCGCACGTGAATTTCTACCAAACAACGTGCTAAGCATGCCGATGCTGCTCTTTTTAGCACCCGCGCACGGATTCGTGCGAAAACGCGTTTTAAGCATGCACATGCATCTTTTGGTAGACGAGATTGAAGTTTTCTGCAATACCACAAGATGTGCATGCAAATGGTGCTTTTGGCAGAACGCGCACGTGGATTTCTACCAAACGACGTGCTAAGCATGCCTATGCTGCTCTTTTTAGCACCCGCGCACGGATTCGTGCGAAAACGCGTTTTAAGCATGCACATGCATCTTTTGGTAGACGCGGATGAAGTTTTCTGCAAAACCACAAGATGTGCATGCAAATGGTGCTCTTGGCAGAACGCGCACGTGGATTTCTACCAAACGACGTGCTAAGCATGCCGATGCTGCTCTTTTTAGCACCCGCGCACGGATTTGTGCGAAAACGCGTTTTAAGCATGCACATGCATCTTTTGGTGGACGAGATTGAAGTTTTCTGCAAAACCGCAAGATGTGCATGCAAATGGTGCTTTTCGCACAACGCGCACGTGGAGGTCTACCAAACAACGTGCTAAGCATGCCGATGCTGCTCTTTTTAGCACCCGCGCACGGATTCGTGCGAAAACGCGTTTTAAGCATGCACATGCATCTTTTGGTAGACGAGATTGAAGTTTTCTGCAAAACCACAAGATGTGCATGCAAATGGTGCTTTTCGCAGAACGCGCACGTGGTTTTCTACCAAACAACGTGCTAAGCATGCCGATGCTGCTCTTTTTAGCACCCGCGCACGGATTCGTGCGAAAACGCGTTTTAAGCATGCACATGCATCTTTTGGTAGACGAGATTGAAGTTTTCTGCAAAACCACAAGATGTGCATGCAAATGGTGCTTTTCGCAGAACGCGCACGTGGATTTCTACCAAACAACGTGCTAAGCATGCCGATGCTGCTCTTTTTAGCACCCGCGCACGGATTCGTGCGAAAACGCGTTTTAAGCATGCACATGCATCTTTTGGTAGACGAGATTGAAGTTTTCTGCAAAACCACAAGATGTGCATGCAAATGGTGCTTTTCGCAGAACGCGCACGTGGATTTCTACCAAACAACGTGCTAAGGATGCCGATGCTGCTCTTTTTAGCACCCGCGCACGGATTCGTGCGAAAGCGCGTTTTAAGCATGCACATGCATCTTTTGGTAGACGAGATTGAAGTTTTCTGCAAAACCACAAGATGTGCATGCAAATGGTGCTTTTCGCAGAACGCGCACGTGGATTTCTACCAAACAACGTGCTAAGCATGCCGATGCTGCTCTTTTTAGCACCCGCGCACGGATTCGTGCGAAAACGCGTTTTAAGCATGCACATGCATCTTTTGGTAGACGAGATTGAAGTTTTCTGCAAAACCACAAGATGTGCATGCAAATGGTGCTTTTCGCAGAACCCGCACGTGGATTTCTACCAAACAACGTGCTAAGCATGCCGATGCTGCTCTTTTTAGCACCCGCGCACGGATTCGTGCGAAAACGCGTTTTAAGCATGCACATGCATCTTTTGGTAGACGAGATTGAAGTTTTCTGCAAAACCACAATATGTGCATGCAAATGGTGCTTTTCGCAGAACGCGCACGTGGATTTCTACCAACCAACGTGCTAAGCATGCCGATGCTGCTCTTTTTAGCACCCGCGCACGGATTCGTGCGAAAACGCGTTTTAAGCATGCACATGCATCTTTTGGTAGAGGAGATTGAAGTTTTCTGCAAAACCAAAAGATGTGCATGCAAATGGTGCTTTTCGCAGAACGCGCACGTGGATTTCTACCAAACAACGTGCTAAGCATGCCGCTTCTGCTCTTTTTAGCACTCGCGCACGGATTCGTGCGAAAACGCGTTTTAAGCATGCACATGCATCTTTTGGTAGACGAGATTGAAGTTTTCTGCAAAACCACAAGATGTGCATGCAAATGTTGCTTTTCGCAGAACGCGCACGTGGATTTCTACCAAACAACGTGCTAAGCATGCCGATGCTGCTCTTTTTAGCACCCGTGCACGGATTCGTGCGAAAACGCGTTTTAAGCATGCACATGCATCTTTTGGTAGACGAGATTGAAGTTTTCTGCAAAACCACAAGATGTGCATGCAAATGGTGCTTTTGGCAGAACGCGCACGTGGATTTCTACCAAACGACGTGCTAAGCATGCCGATGCTGCTCTTTTTAGCACCCGCGCACGGATTCGTGCGAAAACGCGTTTTAAGCATGCACATGCATCTTTTGGTAGACGAGATTGAAGTTTTCTGCAAAACCACAAGATGTGCATGCAAATGGTGCTTTTCGCAGAACGCGCACGTGGATTTCTACCAAACAACGTGCTAAGCATGCCGATGCTGCTCTTTTTAGCACCCGCGCACGGATTCGTGCGAAAACGCGTTTTTAAGCATGCACATGCATCTTTTGGTAGACGAGATTGAAGTTTTCTGCAAAACCACAATATGTGCATGCAAATGGTGCTTTTCGCAGAACGCGCACGTGGATTTCTACCAAACAACGTGCTAAGCATGCCGATGCTGCTCTTTTTAGCACCCGCGCACGTATTTGTGCGAAAACGCGTTTTAAGCATGCACATGCATCTTTTGGTAGACGAGATTGAAGTTTTCTGCAAAACCACAAGATGTGCATGCAAATGGTGCTTTTCGCAGAACGCGCACGTGGATTTCTACCAAACAACGTGCTAAGCATGCCGATGCTGCTCTTTTTAGCACCCGCGCACGGATTCGTGCGAAAACGCGTTTTAAGCATGCACATGCATCTTTTGGTAGAGGAGATTGAAGTTTTCTGCAAAACCACAAGTTTGTGCATGCAAATGGTGCTTTTCGCAGAACGCGCACGTGGATTTCTACCAAACAACGTGCTAAGCATGCCGATGCTGCTCTTTTTAGCACCCCGCGCACGGATTCGTGCGAAAACGCGTTTTAAGCATGCACATGCATCTTTTGGTAGACGAGATTGAAGTTTTCTGCAAAACCACAAGATGTGCATGCAAATGGTGCTTTTCGCAGAACGCGCACGTGGATTTCTACCAAACAACGTGCTAAGCATGCCGATGCTGCTCTTTTTAGCACCCGCGCACGGATTCGTGCGAAAACGCGTTTTAAGCATGCACATGCATCTTTTGGTAGACGAGATTGAAGTTTTCTGCAATACCACAAGATGTGCATGCAAATGGTGCTTTTGGCAGAACGCGCACGTGGATTTCTACCAAACGACGTGCTAAGCATGCCTATGCTGCTCTTTTTAGCACCCGCGCACGGATTCGTGCGAAAACGCGTTTTAAGCATGCACATGCATCTTTTGGTAGACGCGGATGAAGTTTTCTGCAAAACCACAAGATGTGCATGCGAATGGTGCTCTTGGCAGAACGCGCACGTGGATTTCTACCAAACGACGTGCTAAGCATGCCGATGCTGCTCTTTTTAGCACCCGCGCACGGATTTGTGCGAAAACGCGTTTTAAGCATGCACATGCATCTTTTGGTGGACGAGATTGAAGTTTTCTGCAAAACCGCAAGATGTGCATGCAAATGGTGCTTTTCGCACAACGCGCACGTGGAGGTCTACCAAACAACGTGCTAAGCATGCCGATGCTGCTCTTTTTAGCACCCGCGCACGGATTCGTGCGAAAACGCGTTTTAAGCATGCACATGCATCTTTTGGTAGACGAGATTGAAGTTTTCTGCAAAACCACAAGATGTGCATGCAAATGGTGCTTTTCGCAGAACGCGCACGTGGTTTTCTACCAAACAACGTGCTAAGCATGCCGATGCTGCTCTTTTTAGCACCCGCGCACGGATTCGTGCGAAAACGCGTTTTTAAGCATGCACATGCATCTTTTGGTAGACGAGATTGAAGTTTTCTGCAAAACCACAAGATGTGCATGCAAATGGTGCTTTTCGCAGAACGCGCACGTGGATTTCTACCAAACAACGTGCTAAGGATGCCGATGCTGCTCTTTTTAGCACCCGCGCACGGATTCGTGCGAAAGCGCGTTTTAAGCATGCACATGCATCTTTTGGTAGACGAGATTGAAGTTTTCTGCAAAACCACAAGATGTGCATGCAAATGGTGCTTTTCGCAGAACGCGCACGTGGATTTCTACCAAACAACGTGCTAAGCATGCCGATGCTGCTCTTTTTAGCACCCGCGCACGGATTCGTGCGAAAACGCGTTTTAAGCATGCACATGCATCTTTTGGTAGACGAGATTGAAGTTTTCTGCAAAACCACAAGATGTGCATGCAAATGGTGCTTTTCGCAGAACCCGCACGTGGATTTCTACCAAACAACGTGCTAAGCATGCCGATGCTGCTCTTTTTAGCACCCGCGCACGGATTCGTGCGAAAACGCGTTTTAAGCATGCACATGCATCTTTTGGTAGACGAGATTGAAGTTTTCTGCAAAACCACAATATGTGCATGCAAATGGTGCTTTTCGCAGAACGCGCACGTGGATTTCTACCAAACAACGTGCTAAGCATGCCGATGCTGCTCTTTTTAGCACCCCGCGCACGGATTCGTGCGAAAACGCGTTTTAAGCATGCACATGCATCTTTTGGTAGACGAGATTGAAGTTTTCTGCAAAACCACAAGATGTACATGCAAATGGTGCTTTTCGCAGAACGCGCACGTGGATTTCTACCAACCAACGTGCTAAGCATGCCGATGCTGCTCTTTTTAGCACCCGCGCACGGATTCGTGCGAAAACGCGTTTTAAGCATGCACATGCATCTTTTGGTAGAGGAGATTGAAGTTTTCTGCAAAACCAAAAGATGTGCATGCAAATGGTGCTTTTCGCAGAACGCGCACGTGGATTTCTACCAAACAACGTGCTAAGCATGCCGCTTCTGCTCTTTTTAGCACTCGCGCACGGATTCGTGCGAAAACGCGTTTTAAGCATGCACATGCATCTTTTGGTAGACGAGATTGAAGTTTTCTGCAAAACCACAAGATGTGCATGCAAATGTTGCTTTTCGCAGAACGCGCACGTGGATTTCTACCAAACAACGTGCTAAGCATGCCGATGCTGCTCTTTTTAGCACCCGTGCACGGATTCGTGCGAAAAACGCGTTTTAAGCATGCACATGCATCTTTTGGTAGACGAGATTGAAGTTTTCTGCAAAACCACAAGATGTGCATGCAAATGGTGCTTTTGGCAGAACGCGCACGTGGATTTCTACCAAACGACGTGCTAAGCATGCCGATGCTGCTCTTTTTAGCACCCGCGCACGGATTTGTGCGAAAACGCGTTTTAAGCATGCACATGCATCTTTTGGTAGACGAGATTGAAGTTTTCTGCAAAACCACAATATGTTTATGCAAATGGTGCTTTTCGCAGAACGCGCACGTGGATTTCTACCAAACAACGTGCTAAGCATGCCGATGCTGCTCTTTTTAGCACCCGCGCACGGGTTCGTGCGAAAACGCGTTTTAAGCATGCACATGCATCTTTTGGTAGACGAGATTGAAGTTTTCTGCAAAACCACAAGATGTGCATGCAAATGGTGCTTTTCGCAGAACGCCCACGTGGATTTCTACCAAACAACGTGCTAAGCATGCCGATGCTGCTCTTTTTAGCACCCGCGCACGTACTTGTGCGAAAACGCGTTTTAAGCATGCACATGCATCTTTTGGTAGACGAGATTGAAGTTTTCTGCAAAACCACAAGATGTGCATGCAAATGGTGCTTTTCGCAGAACGCGCACGTGGATTTCTACCAACCAACGTGCTAAGCATGCCGATGCTGCTCTTTTTAGCACCCGCGCACGGATTCGTGCGAAAACGCGTTTTAAGCATGCACATGCATCTTTTGGTAGAGGAGATTGAAGTTTTCTGCAAAACCAAAAGATGTGCATGCAAATGGTGCTTTTCGCAGAACGCGCACGTGGATTTCTACCAAACAACGTGCTAAGCATGCCGCTTCTGCTCTTTTTAGCACTCGCGCACGGATTCGTGCGAAAACGCGTTTTAAGCATGCACATGCATCTTTTGGTAGACGAGATTGAAGTTTTCTGTAAAACCACAAGATGTGCATGCAAATGTTGCTTTTCGCAGAACGCGCACGTGGATTTCTACCAAACAACGTGCTAAGCATGCCGATGCTGCTCTTTTTAGCACCCGTGCACGGATTCGTGCGAAAACGCGTTTTAAGCATGCACATGCATCTTTTGGTAGACGAGATTGAAGTTTTCTGCAAAACCACAAGATGTGCATGCAAATGGTGCTTTTGGCAGAACGCGCACGTGGATTTCTACCAAACGACGTGCTAAGCATGCCGATGCTGCTCTTTTTAGCACCCGCGCACGGATTCGCGCGAAAAACGCGTTTTAAGCATGCACATGCATCTTTTGGTAGACGCGGATGAAGTTTTCTGCAAAACCACAAGATGTGCATGCAAATGGTGCTTTTGGCAGAACGCGCACGTGGATTTCTACCAAACGACGTGCTAAGCATGCCGATGCTGCTCTTTTTAGCACCCGCGCACGGATTTGTGCGAAAACGCGTTTTAAGCATGCACATGCATCTTTTGGTAGACGAGATTGAAGTTTTCTGCAAAACCACAACATGTGCATGCAAATGGTGCTTTTCGCAGAACGCGCACGTGGATTTCTACCAAACAACGTGCTAAGCATGCCGATGCTGCTCTTTTTAGCACCCGCGCACGGATTCGTGCGAAAACGCGTTTTAAGCATGCACATGCATCTTTTGGTAGACGCGGATGAAGTTTTCTGCAAAACCACAAGATGTGCATGCAAATGGTGCTTTTCGCAGAACGCGCACGTGGATTTCTACCAAACAACGTGCTAAGCATGCCGATGCTGCTCTTTTTAGCACCCGCGCACGGATTCGTGCGAAAACGCGTTTTAAGCATGCACATGCATTTTTTGGTAGACGAGATTGAAGTTTTCTGCAAAACCACAAGATGTGCATGCAAATGGTGCTTTTGGCAGAACGCGCACGTGGATTTCTACCAAACGACGTGCTAAGCATGCCGATGCTGCTCTTTTTAGCACCCGCGCACGGATTCGCGCGAAAACCACAAGATGTGCATGCAAATGGTGCTTTTGGCAGAACTCGCACGTGGATTTCTACCAAACGACGTGCTAAGCATGCCGATGCTGCTCTTTTTAGCACCCGCGCACGGATTTGTGCGAAAACGCGTTTTAAGCATGCACATGCATCTTTTGGTAGACGAGATTGAAGTTTTCTGCAAAACCACAAGATGTGCATGCAAATGGTGCTTTTCGCAGAACGCGCACGTGGATTTCTACCAAACAACGTGCTAAGCATGCCGATGCTGCTCTTTTTAGCACCCGCGCACGGATTCGTGCGAAAACGCGTTTTAAGCATGCACATGCATCTTTTGGTAGACGCGGATGAAGTTTTCTGCAAAACCACAAGATGTGCATGCAAATGGTGCTTTTCGCAGAACGCGCACGTGGATTTCTACCAAACAACGTGCTAAGCATGCCGATGCTGCTCTTTTTAGCACCCGCGCACGGATTCGTGCGAAAAACGCGTTTTAAGCATGCACATGCATCTTTTGGTAGACGAGATTGAAGTTTTCTGCAAAACCACAAGATGTGCATGCAAATGGTGCTTTTGGCAGAACGCGTACGTGGATTTCTACCAAACGACGTGCTAAGCATGCCGATGCTGCTCTTTTTAGCACCCGCGCACGGATTCGCGCGAAAACGCGTTTTAAGCATGCACATGCCTCTTTTGGCAGACGCGGATGAAGTTTTCTGCAAAACCACAAGATGTGCATGCAAATGGTGCTTTTGGCAGAACGCGCACGTGGATTTCTACCAAACAACGTGCTAAGCATGCCGATGCTGCTCTTTTTAGCACCCGCGCACGGATTCGTGCGAAAACGCGTTTTAAGCATGCAAATGCATCTTTTGGTAGACGAGATTGAAGTTTTCTGCAAAACCACAATATGTGCATGCAAATGGTGCTTTTCGCAGAACGCGCACGTGGATTTCTACCAAACAACGTGCTAAGCATGCCGATGCTGCTCTTTTTAGCACCCTCGCACGCATTCGTGCGAAAACGCGTTTTAAGCATGCACATGCATCTTTTGGTAGACGAGATTGAAGTTTTCTGCAAAACCACAAGATGTGCATGCAAATGGTGCTTTTCGCAGAATGCCCACGTGGATTTCTACCAAACAACGTGCTAAGCATGCCGATGCTGCTCTTTTTAGCACCCGCGCACGGATTTGTGCGAAAACGCGTTTTTAAGCATGCACATGCATCTTTTGGTAGACGAGATTGAAGTTTTCTGCAAAACCACAAGATGTGCATGCAAATGGTGCTTTTCGCAGAACGCGCACGTGGATTTCTACCAACCAACGTGCTAAGCATGCCGATGCTGCTCTTTTTAGCACCCGCGCACGGATTCGTGCGAAAACGCGTTTTAAGCATGCACATGCATCTTTTGGTAGAGGAGATTGAAGTTTTCTGCAAAACCAAAAGATGTGCATGCAAATGGTGCTTTTCGCAGAACGCGCACGTGGATTTCTACCAAACAACGTGCTAAGTATGCCGATGCTGCTCTTTTTAGCACTCGCGCACGGATTCGTGCGAAAACGCGTTTTAAGCATGCACATGCATCTTTTGGTAGACGAGATTGAAGTTTTCTGCAAAACCACAAGATGTGCATGCAAATGTTGCTTTTCGCAGAACGCGCACGTGGATTTCTACCAAACAACGTGCTAAGCATGCCGATGCTGCTCTTTTTAGCACCCGTGCACGGATTCGTGCGAAAACGCGTTTTAAGCATGCACATGCATCTTTTGGTAGACGAGATTGAAGTTTTCTGCAAAACCACAAGATGTGCATGCAAATGGTGCTTTTGGCAGAACGCGCACGTGGATTTCTACCAAACGACGTGCTAAGCATGCCGATGCTGCTCTTTTTAGCACCCGCGCACGGATTCGCGCGAAAACGCGTTTTAAGCATGCACATGCATCTTTTGGTAGACGCGGATGAAGTTTTCTGCAAAACCACAAGATGTGCATGCAAATGGTGCTTTTGGCAGAACGCGCACGTGGATTTCTACCAAACGACGTGCTAAGCATGCCGATGCTGCTCTTTTTAGCACCCGCGCACGGATTTGTGCGAAAACGCGTTTTAAGCATTCACATGCATCTTTTGGTAGACGAGATTGAAGTTTTCTGCAAAACCACAACATGTGCATGCAAATGGTGCTTTTCGCAGAACGCGCACGTGGATTTCTACCAAACAACGTGCTAAGCATGCCGATGCTGCTCTTTTTAGCACCCGCGCACGGATTCGTGCGAAAACGCGTTTTAAGCATGCACATGCATCTTTTGGTAGACGCGGATGAAGTTTTCTGCAAAACCACAAGATGTGCATGCAAATGGTGCTTTCGCAGAACGCGCACGTGGATTTCTACCAAACAACGTGCTAAGCATGCCGATGCTGCTCTTTTTAGCACCCGCGCACGGATTCGTGCGAAAACGCGTTTTAAGCATGCACATGCATTTTTTGGTAGACGAGATTGAAGTTTTCTGCAAAACCACAAGATGTGCATGCAAATGGTGCTTCTGGCAGAACGCGCACGTGGATTTCTACCAAACAACGTGCTAAGCATGCCGATGCTGCTCTTTTTAGCACCCGCGCACGGATTCGCGCGAAAACGCGTTTTAAGCATGCACATGCATCTTTTGGTAGACGCGGATGAAGTTTTCTGCAAAACCACAAGATGTGCATGCAAATGGTGCTTTTGGCAGAACGCGCACGTGGATTTCTACCAAACGACGTGCTAAGCATGCCGATGCTGCTCTTTTTAGCACCCGCGCACGGATTTGTGCGAAAACGCGTTTTAAGCATGCACATGCATCTTTTGGTAGACGAGATTGAAGTTTTCTGCAAAACCACAAGATGTGCATGCAAATGGTGCTTTTCGCAGAACGCGCACGTGGATTTCTACCAAACAACGTGCTAAGCATGCCGATGCTGCTCTTTTTAGCACCCGCGCACGGATTCGTGCGAAAACGCGTTTTAAAGCATGCACATGCATCTTTTGGTAGACGCGGATGAAGTTTTCTGCAAAACCACAAGATGTGCATGCAAATGGTGCTTTTCGCAGAACGCGCACGTGGATTTCTACCAAACAACGTGCTAAGCATGCCGATGCTGCTCTTTTTAAGCACCCGCGCACGGATTCGTGCGAAAACGCGTTTTAAGCACACATGCATCTTTTGGTAGACGAGATTGAAGTTTTCTGCAAAACCACAATATGTGCATGCAAATGGTGCTTTTCGCAGAACGCGCACGTGGATTTCTACCAAACAACGTGCTAAGCATGCCGATGCTGCTCTTTTTAGCACCCGCGCACGGATTCGTGCGAAAACGCGTTTTAAGCATGCACATGCATCTTTTGGTAGACGAGATTGAAGTTTTCTGCAAAACCACAAGATGTGCATGCAAATGGTGCTTTTCGCAGAACGCCCACGTGGATTTCTACCAAACAACGTGCTAAGTATGCCGATGCTGCTCTTTTTAGCACCCGCGCACGGATTTGTGCGAAAACGCGTTTTAAGCATGCACATGCATCGTTTGGTAGACGAGATTGAAGTTTTCTGCAAAACCACAAGATGTGCATGCAAATGGTGCTTTTCGCAGAACGCGCACGTAGATTTCTACCAAACAACATGCTAAGCATGCCGATGCTGCTCTTTTTAGCACCCGCGCACGGATTCGTGCGAAAACGCGTTTTAAGCATGCACATGCATCTTTTGGTGGACGAGATTGAAGTTTTCTGCAAAACCACAAGATGCGCATGCAAATGGTGCTTTTCGCCGAACGCGCACGTGTATTTCTACCAAACAACGTGCTAAGCATGCCGATGCTGCCTCTTTTTAGCACCCGCGCACGGATTCGTGCGAAAACGCGTTTTAAGCATGCACATGCATCTTTTGGTAGACGAGATTGAAGTTTTCTGCAAAACCACAAGATGTGCATGCAAATGGTGCTTTTCGCAGAACGCGCACGTGGATTTCTACCAAACAACGTGCTAAGCATGCCGATGCTGCTCTTTTTAGCACCCGCGCACGGATTCGTGCGAAAACGCGTTTTAAGCATGCACATGCATCTTTTGGTAGACGAGATTGAAGTTTTCTGCAAAACCACAATATGTGCATGCAAATGGTGCTTTTCGCAGAACGCGCACGTGGATTTCTACCAAACAACGTACTAAGCATGCCGATGCTGCTCTTTTTAGCACCCGCGCACGGATTCGTGCGAAAACGCGTTTTAAGCATGCACATGCATCTTTTGGTAGACGCGGATGAAGTTTTCTGCAAAACCACAAGATGTGCATGCAAATGGTGCTTTTCGGAGAACGCGCACGTGGATTTCTACCAAACAACGTGCTAAGCATGCCGATGCTGCTCTTTTTAGCACCCGCGCACGGATTTGTGCGAAAACGCGTTTTAAGCATGCACATGCATCTTTTGGTAGACGAGATTGAAGTTTTCTGCAAAACCACAAGATGTGCATGCAAATGGTGCTTTTCGCAGAACGCGCACGTGGATTTCTACCAAACAACGTGCTAAGCATGCCGATGCTGCTCTTTTTAGCACCCGCGCACGGATTCGTGCGAGAACGCGTTTTAAGCATGCACATGCATGTTTTGGTAGACGAGATTGAAGTTTTCTGCAAAACCACAACATGTGCATGCAAATGGTGCTTTTCGCAGAACGCGCACGTGGATTTCTACCAACGTGCTAAGCATGCCGATGCTGCTCTTTTTAGCACCCGCGCACGGATTCGTGCGAAAACGCGTTTTAAGCATGCACATGCATCTTTGGTAGACGAGATTGAAGTTTTCTGCAAAACCACAAGATGTGCATGCAAATGGTGCTTTTCGCAGAACGCGCACGTGGATTTCTACCAAACAACGTGCTAAGCATGCCGATGCTGCTCTTTTTAGCACCGCGCCACGGATTCATGCGAAAACGCGTTTTAAGCATGCACATGCATCTTTTGGTAGACGAGATTGAAGTTTTCTGCAAAACCACAATATGTGCATGCAAATGGTGCTTTTCGCAGAACGTGCACGTGGATTTCTACCAAACAACGTGCTAAGCATGCCGATGCTGCTCTTTTTAGCACCCGCGCACGGGTTCGTGCGAAAACGCGTTTTAAGCATGCACATGCATCTTTTGGTACACGAGATTGAAGTTTTCTGCAAAACCACAAGATGTGCATGCAAATGGTGCTTTTCGCAGAACGCCCACGTGGATTTCTACCAACAACGTGCTAAGCATGCCGATGCTGCTCTTTTTAGCACCCGCGCACGTATTTGTGCGAAAACGCGTTTTAAGCATGCACATGCATCTTTTGGTAGACGAGATTGAAGTTTTCTGCAAAACCACAAGATGTGCATGCAAATGGTGCTTTTCGCAGAACGCGCACGTGGATTTCTACCAAACAACGTGCTAAGCATGCCGATGCTGCTCTTTTTAGCACCCGCGCACGGCTTCGTGCGAAAACGCGTTTTAAGCATGCACATGCATCTTTTGGTAGAGGAGATTGAAGTTTTCTGCAAAACCACAAGATGTGTATGCAAATGGTGCTTTTCGCAGAACGCGCACGTGGATTTCTACCAAACAACGTGCTAAGCATGCCGATGCTGCTGTTTTTAGCACCCGCGCACGGATTCGTGCGAAAACGCGTTTTTAAGCATGCACATGCATCTTTTGGTAGACGAGATTGAAGTTTTCTGCAAAACCACAAGATGTGCATGCAAATGGTGCTTTTCGCAGAACGCGCACGTGGATTTCTACCAAACAACGTGCTAAGCATGCCGATGCTGCTCTTTTTAGCACCCGCGCACGGATTCGTGCGAAAACGCGTTTTAAGCATGCACATGCATCTTTTGGTAGACGAGATTGAAGTTTTCTGCAATACCACAAGATGTGCATGCAAATGGTGCTTTTGGCAGAACGCGCACGTGGATTTCTACCAAACGACGTGCTAAGCATGCCGATGCTGCTCTTTTTAGCACCCGCGCACGATTCGTGCGAAAACGCGTTTTAAGCATGCACATGCATCTTTTGGTAGACGCGGATGAAGTTTTCTGCAAAACCACAAGATGTGCATGCAAATGGTGCTCTTGGCAGAACGCGCACGTGGATTTCTACCAAACGACGTGCTAAGCATGCCGATGCTGCTCTTTTTAGCACCCGCGCACGGATTTGTGCGAAAACGCGTTTTAAGCATGCACATGCATCTTTTGGTAGACGAGATTGAAGTTTTCTGCAAAACCACAAGATGTGCATGCAAATGATGCTTTTCGCAGAACGCGCACGTGGATTTCTACCAAACAACGTGCTAAGCATGACGATGCTGCTCTTTTTAGCACCCGCGCACGGATTCGTGCGAAAACGCGTTTTTAAGCATGCACATGCATCTTTTGGTAGACGAGATTGAAGTTTCTCTGCAAAACCACAAGATGTGCATGCCAAATGGTGCTTTTCGCAGAACGCGCACGTGGATTTCTACCAAACAACGTGCTAAGCATGCCGATGCTGCTCTTTTTAGCACCCGCGCACGGATTCGTGCGAAAACGCGTTTTAAGCATGCACATGCATCTTTTGGTAGACGAGATTGAAGTTTTCTGCAAAACCACAATATGTGCATGCAAATGGTGCTTTTCGCAGAACGCGCACGTGGATTTCTACCAAACAACGTGCTAAGCATGCCGATGCTGCTCTTTTTAGCACCCGCGCACGGATTCGTGCGAAAACGCGTTTTAAGCATGCACATGCATCTTTTGGTAGACGAGATTGAAGTTTCTGCAAAACCACAAGATGTGCATGCAAATGGTGCTTTTCGCAAAACGCCCACGTGGATTTCTACCAAACAACGTGCTAAGTATGCCGATGCTGCTCTTTTTAGCACCCGCGCACGGATTTGTGCGAAAACGCGTTTAAGCATGCACATGCATCGTTTGGTAGACGAGATTGAAGTTTTCTGCAAAACCACAAGATGTGCATGCAAATGGTGCTTTTCGCAGAACGCGCACGTAGATTTCTACCAAACAACGTGCTAAGCATGCCGATGCTGCTCTTTTTAGCACCCGCGCACGGATTCGTGCGAAAACGCGTTTTAAGCATGCACATGCATCTTTTGGTAGACGAGATTGAAGTTTTCTGCAAAACCACAAGATGCGCATGCAAATGGTGCTTTTCGCAGAACGCGCACGTGGATTTCTACCAAACAACGTGCTAAGCATGCCGATGCTGCTCTTTTTAGCACCCGCGCACGGATTCGTGCGAAAACGCGTTTTAAGCATGCACATGCATCTTTTGGTAGACGAGATTGAAGTTTTCTGCAAAACCACAAGATGTGCATGCAAATGGTGCTTTTCGCAGAACGCGCACGTGGATTTCTACCAAACAACATGCTAAGCATGCCGATGCTGCTCTTTTTAGCACCCGCGCACGGATTCGTGCGAAAACGCGTTTTAAGCATGCACATTCATCTTTTGGTAGACGAGATTGAAGTTTTCTGCAAAACCACAATATGTGCATGCAAATGGTGCTTTTCGCAGAACGCGCACGTGGATTTCTACCAAACAACGTACTAAGCATGCCGAGCTGCTCTTTTTAGCACCCGCGCACGGATTCGTGCGAAACGCGTTTTAAGCATGCACATGCATCTTTTGGTAGACGAGATTGAAGTTTTCTGCAAAACCACAATATGTGCATGCAAATGGTGCTTTTCGCAGAACGCGCACGTGGATTTCTACCAAACAACGTACTAAGCATGCCGATGCTGCTCTTTTTAGCACCCGCGCACGGATTCGTGCGAAAACGCGTTTTAAGCATGCACATGCATCTTTTGGTAGACGCGGATGAAGTTTTCTGCAAAACCACAAGATGCGCATGCAAATGGTGCTTTTCGCAGAACGCGCACGTGGATTTCTACCAAACAACGTGCTAAGCATGCCGATGCTGCTCTTTTTAGCACCCGCGCACGGATTCGTGCGAAAACGCGTTTTAAGCATGCACATGCATCTTTTGGTAGACGAGATTGAAGTTTTCTGCAAAACCACAAGATGTGCATGCAAATGGTGCTTTTCGCAGAACGCGCACGTGGATTTCTACCAAACAACATGCTAAGCATGCCGATGCTGCTCTTTTTAGCACCCGCGCACGGATTCGTGCGAAAACGCGTTTTAAGCATGCACATGCATCTTTTGGTAGACGAGATTGAAGTTTTCTGCAAAACCACAAGATGTGCATGCAAATGGTGCTTTTCGCAGAACGCGCACGTGGATTTCTACCAAACAACGTGCTAAGCATGCCGATGCTGCTCTTTTTAGCACCCGCGCACGGATTCGTGCGAAAACGCGTTTTAAGCATGCACATGCATCTTTTGGTAGACGAGATTGAAGTTTTCTGCAAAACCACAATATGTGCATGCAAATGGTGCTTTTCGCAGAACGCGCACGTGGATTTCTACCAAACAACGTACTAAGCATGCCGATGCTGCTCTTTTTAGCACCCGCGCACGGATTCGTGCGAAAACGCGTTTTAAGCATGCACATGCATCTTTTGGTAGACGCGGATGAAGTTTTCTGCAAAACCACAAGATGTGCATGCAAATGGTGCTTTTCGGAGAACGCGCACGTGGATTTCTACCAAACACGTGCTAAGCATGCCGATGCTGCTCTTTTAGCACCCGCGCACGGATTTGTGCGAAAACGCGTTTTAAGCATGCACATGCATCTTTTGGTAGACGAGATTGAAGTTTTCTGCAAAACCACAAGATGTGCATGCAAATGGTGCTTTTCGCAGAACGCGCACGTGGATTTCTACCAAACAACGTGCTAAGCATGCCGATGCTGCTCTTTTTAGCACCCGCGCACGGATTCGTGCGAGAACGCGTTTTAAGCATGCACATGCATGTTTTGGTAGACGAGATTGAAGTTTTCTGCAAAACCACAACATGTGCATGCAAATGGTGCTTTTCGCAGAACGCGCACGTGGATTTCTACCAACGTGCTAAGCATGCCGATGCTGCTCTTTTTAGCACCCGCGCACGGATTCGTGCGAAAACGCGTTTTAAGCATGCACATGCATCTTTTGGTAGACGAGATTGAAGTTTTCTGCAAAACCACAAGATGTGCATGCAAATGGTGCTTTTTCGCAGAACGCGCACGTGGATTTCTACCAAACAACGTGCTAAGCATGCCGATGCTGCTCTTTTTAGCACCCGCGCACGGATTCATGCGAAAACGCGTTTTAAGCATGCACATGCATCTTTTGGTAGACGAGATTGAAGTTTTCTGCAAAACCACAATATGTGCATGCAAATGGTGCTTTTCGCAGAACGTGCACGTGGATTTCTACCAAACAACGTGCTAAGCATGCCGATGCTGCTCTTTTTAGCACCCGCGCACGGGTTCGTGCGAAAACGCGTTTTAAGCATGCACATGCATCTTTTGGTAGACGAGATTGAAGTTTTCTGCAAAACCACAAGATGTGCATGCAAATGGTGCTTTTCGCAGAACGCCCACGTGGATTTCTACCAAACAACGTGCTAAGCATGCCGATGCTGCTCTTTTTAGCACCCGCGCACGTATTTGTGCGAAAACGCGTTTTAAGCATGCACATGCATCTTTTGGTAGACGAGATTGAAGTTTTCTGCAAACCACAAGATGTGCATGCAAATGGTGCTTTTCGCAGAACGCGCACGTGGATTTCTACCAAACAACGTGCTAAGCATGCCGATGCTGCTCTTTTTAGCACCCGCGCACGGCTTCGTGCGAAAACGCGTTTTAAGCATGCACATGCATCTTTTGGTAGAGGAGATTGAAGTTTTCTGCAAAACCACAAGATGTGCATGCAAATGGTGCTTTTCGCAGAACGCGCACGTGGATTTCTACCAAACAACGTGCTAAGCATGCCGATGCTGCTGTTTTTAGCACCCGCGCACGGATTCGTGCGAAAAACGCGTTTTAAGCATGCACATGCATCTTTTGGTAGACGAGATTGAAGTTTTCTGCAAAACCACAAGATGTGCATGCAAATGGTGCTTTTCGCAGAACGCGCACGTGGATTTCTACCAAACAACGTGCTAAGCATGCCGATGCTGCTCTTTTTAGCACCCGCGCACGGATTCGTGCGAAAACGCGTTTTAAGCATGCACATGCATCTTTTGGTAGACGAGATTGAAGTTTTCTGCAATACCACAAGATGTGCATGCAAATGGTGCTTTTGGCAGAACGCGCACGTGGATGTCTACCAAACGACGTGCTAAGCATGCCGATGCTGCTCTTTTTAGCACCCGCGCACGGATTCGTGCGAAAACGCGTTTTAAGCATGCACATGCATCTTTTGGTAGACGCGGATGAAGTTTTCTGCAAAACCACAAGATGTGCATGCAAATGGTGCTCTTGGCAGAACGCGCACGTGGATTTCTACCAAACGACGTGCTAAGCATGCCGATGCTGCTCTTTTTAGCACCCGCGCACGGATTTGTGCGAAAACGCGTTTTAAGCATGCACATGCATCTTTTGTTAGACGAGATTGAAGTTTTCTGCAAAACCACAAGATGTGCATGCAAATGATGCTTTTCGCAGAACGCGCACGTGGATTTCTACCAAACAACGTGCTAAGCATGACGATGCTGCTCTTTTTAGCACCCGCGCACGGATTCGTGCGAAAACGCGTTTTAAGCATGCACATGCATCTTTTGGTAGACGAGATTGAAGTTTTCTGCAAAACCACAAGATGTGCATGCAAATGGTGCTTTTCGCAGAACGCGCACGTGGATTTCTACCAAACAACGTGCTAAGCATGCCGATGCTGCTCTTTTAGCACCCGCGCACGGATTCGTGCGAAAACGCGTTTTAAGCATGCACATGCATCTTTTGGTAGACGAGATTGAAGTTTTCTGCAAAACCACAATATGTGCATGCAAATGTGCTTTTCGCAGAACGCGCACGTGGATTTCTACCAAACAACGTGCTAAGCATGCCGATGCTGCTCTTTTTAGCACCGCGCACGGATTCGTGCGAAAAACGCGTTTTAAGCATGCACATGCATCTTTTGGTAGACGAGATTGAAGTTTTCTGCAAAACCACAAGATGTGCATGCAAATGGTGCTTTTCGCAAAACGCCCACGTGGATTTCTACCAAACAACGTGCTAAGTATGCCGATGCTGCTCTTTTTAGCACCCGCGCACGGATTTGTGCGAAAACGCGTTTTAAGCATGCACATGCATCGTTTGGTAGACGAGATTGAAGTTTTCTGCAAAACCACAAGATGTGCATGCAAATGGTGCTTTTCGCAGAACGCGCACGTAGATTTCTACCAAACAACGTGCTAAGCATGCCGATGCTGCTCTTTTTAGCACCCGCGCACGGATTCGTGCGAAAACGCGTTTTAAGCATGCACATGCATCTTTTGGTAGACGAGATTGAAGTTTTCTGCAAAACCACAAGATGCGCATGCAAATGGTGCTTTTCGCAGAACGCGCACGTGGATTTCTACCAAACAACGTGCTAAGCATGCCGATGCTGCTCTTTTTAGCACCCGCGCACGGATTCGTGCGAAAACGCGTTTTAAGCATGCACATGCATCTTTTGGTAGACGAGATTGAAGTTTTCTGCAAAACCACAAGATGTGCATGCAAATGGTGCTTTTCGCAGAACGCGCACGTGGATTTCTACCAAACAACATGCTAAGCATGCCGATGCTGCTCTTTTTAGCACCCGCGCACGGATTCGTGCGAAAACGCGTTTTAAGCATGCACATTCATCTTTTGGTAGACGAGATTGAAGTTTTCTGCAAAACCACAATATGTGCATGCAAATGGTGCTTTTCGCAGAACGCGCACGTGGATTTCTACCAAACAACGTACTAAGCATGCCGATGCTGCTCTTTTTAGCACCCGCGCACGGATTCGTGCGAAAACGCGTTTTAAGCATGCACATGCATCTTTTGGTAGACGAGATTGAAGTTTTCTGCAAAACCACAATATGTGCATGCAATGGTGCTTTTCGGAGAACGCGCACGTGGATTTCTACCAAACAACGTGCTAAGCATGCCGATGCTGCTCTTTTTAGCACCCGCGCACGGATTTGTGCGAAAACGCGTTTTAAGCATGCACATGCATCTTTTGGTAGACGAGATTGAAGTTTTCTGCAAAACCACAAGATGTGCATGCAAATGGTGCTTTTCGCAGAACGCGCACGTGGATTTCTACCAAACAACGTGCTAAGCATGCCGATGCTGCTCTTTTTAGCACCCGCGCACGGATTCGTGCGAGAACGCGTTTTAAGCATGCACATGCATGTTTTGGTAGACGAGATTGAAGTTTTCTGCAAAACCACAACATGTGCATGCAAATGGTGCTTTTCGCAGAACGCGCACGTGGATTTCTACCAACGTGCTAAGCATGCCGATGCTGCTCCTTTTAGCACCCGCGCACGGATTCGTGCGAAAACGCGTTTTAAGCATGCACATGCATCTTTTGTAGACGAGATTGAAGTTTTCTGCAAAACCACAAGATGTGCATGCAAATGGTGCTTTCCGCAGAACGCGCACGTGGATTTCTACCAAACAACGTGCTAAGCATGCCGATGCTGCTCTTTTTAGCACCCGCGCACGGATTCGTGCGAAAACGCGTTTTAAGCATGCACATGGCATCTTTTGGTAGACGAGATTGAAGTTTTCTGCAAAACCACAAGATGTGCATGCAAATGGTGCTTTTCGCAGAACGCGCACGTGGATTTCTACCAAACAACGTGCTAAGCATGCCGATGCTGCTCTTTTTAGCACCCGCGCACGGATTCGTGCGAAAACGCGTTTTAAGCATGCACATGCATCTTTTGGTAGACGAGATTGAAGTTTTCTGCAAAACCACAATATGTGCATGCAAATGTGCTTTTCGCAGAACGCGCACGTGGATTTCTACCAAACAACGTGCTAAGCATGCCGATGCTGCTCTTTTTAGCACCCGCGCACGGATTCGTGCGAAAACGCGTTTTAAGCATGCACATCTGTCTCGCGTGTGTCTTTTGGTAGACGAGATTGAAGTTTTCTGCAAAACCACAAGATGCGCATGCAAATGGTGCTTTTCGCAAAACGCCCACGTGGATTTCTACCAAACAACGTGCTAAGTATGCCGATGCTGCTCTTTTTAGCACCCGCGCACGGATTTGTGCGAAAACGCGTTTTAAGCATGCACATGCATCGTTTGGTAGACGAGATTGAAGTTTTCTGCAAAACCACAAGATGTGCATGCAAATGGTGCTTTTCGCAGAACGCGCACGTAGATTTCTACCAAACAACGTGCTAAGCATGCCGATGCTGCTCTTTTTAGCACCCGCGCACGGATTCGTGCGAAAACGCGTTTTAAGCATGCACATGCATCTTTTGGTAGACGAGATTGAAGTTTTCTGCAAAACCACAAGATGCGCATGCAAATGGTGCTTTTCGCAGAACGCGCACGTGGATTTCTACCAAAGGAACGTGCTAAGCATGCCGATGCTGCTCTTTTTAGCACCCGCGCACGGATTCGTGCGAAAACGCGTTTTAAGCATGCACATGCATCTTTTGGTAGACGAGATTGAAGTTTTCTGCAAAACCACAAGATGTGCATGCAAATGGTGCTTTTCGCAGAACGCGCACGTGGATTTCTACCAAACAACATGCTAAGCATGCCGATGCTGCTCTTTTTAGCACCCGCGCACGGATTCGTGCGAAAACGCGTTTTAAGCATGCACATTCATCTTTTGGTAGACGAGATTGAAGTTTTCTGCAAAACCACAATATGTGCATGCAAATGGTGCTTTTCGCAGAACGCGCACGTGGATTTCTACCAAACAACGTACTAAGCATGCCGATGCTGCTCTTTTTAGCACCCGCGCACGGATTCGTGCGAAAACGCGTTTTAAGCATGCACATGCATCTTTTGGTAGACGAGATTGAAGTTTTCTGCAAAACCACAATATGTGCATGCAAATGGTGCTTTTCGGAGAACGCGCACGTGGATTTCTACCAAACAACGTGCTAAGCATGCCGATGCTGCTCTTTTTAGCACCCGCGCACGGATTTGTGCGAAAACGCGTTTTAAGCATGCACATGCATCTTTTGGTAGACGAGATTGAAGTTTTCTGCAAAACCACAAGATGTGCATGCAAATGGTGCTTTTCGCAGAACGCGCACGTGGATTTCTACCAACGTGCTAAGCATGCCGATGCTGCTCTTTTTAGCACCCGCGCACGGATTCGTGCGAAACGCGTTTTAAGCATGCACATGCATCTTTTGGTAGACGAGATTGAAGTTTTCTGCAAAACCACAAGATGTGCATGCAAATGGTGCTTTTCGCAGAACGCGCACGTGGATTTCTACCAAACAACGTGCTAAGCATGCCGATGCTGCTCTTTTTAGCACCCGCGCACGGATTCATGCGAAAACGCGTTTTAAGCATGCACATGCATCTTTTGGTAGACGAGATTGAAGTTTTCTGCAAAACCACAATATGTGCATGCAAATGGTGCTTTTCGCAGAACGTGCACGTGGATTTCTACCAAACAACGTGCTAAGCATGCCGATGCTGCGCTTTTTAGCACCCACGCACGGGTTCGTGCGAAAACGCGTTTTAAGCATGCACATGCATCTTTTGGTAGACGAGATTGAAGTTTTCTGCAAAACCACAAGATGTGCATGCAAATGGTGCTTTTCGCAGAACGCCCACGTGGATTTCTACCAAACAACGTGCTAAGCATGCCGATGCCTGCTCTTTTTAGCACCCGCGCACGTATTTGTGCGAAAACGCGTTTTAAGCATGCACATGCATCTTTTGGTAGACGAGATTGAAGTTTTCTGCAAAACCACAAGATGTGCATGCAAATGGTGCTTTTCGCAGAACGCGCACGTGGATTTCTACCAAACAACGTGCTAAGCATGCCGATGCTGCTCTTTTTAGCACCCGCGCACGGATTCGTGCGAAAACGCGTTTTAGGCATGCACATGCATCTTTTGGTAGACGAGATTGAAGTTTTCTGCAAAACCACAAGATGTGCATGCAAATGGTGCTTTTCGCAGAACGCGCACGTGGATTTCTACCAAACAACATGCTAAGCATGCCGATGCTGCTCTTTTTAGCACCCGCGCACGGATTCGTGCGAAAACGCGTTTTAAGCATGCACATTCATCTTTTGGTAGACGAGATTGAGTTTTCTGCAAAACCACAATATGTGCATGCAAATGGTGCTTTTCGCAGAACGCGCACGTGGATTTCTACCAAACAACGTACTAAGCATGCCGATGCTGCTCTTTTTAGCACCCGCGCACGGATTCGTGCGAAAACGCGTTTTAAGCATGCACATGCATCTTTTGGTAGACGAGATTGAAGTTTTCTGCAAAACCACAATATGTGCATGCAAATGGTGCTTTTCGGAGAACGCGCACGTGGATTTCTACCAAACAACGTGCTAAGCATGCCGATGCTGCTCTTTTTAGCACCCGCGCACGGATTTGTGCGAAAACGCGTTTTAAGCATGCACATGCATCTTTTGGTAGACGAGATTGAAGTTTTCTGCAAAACCACAAGATGTGCATGCAAATGGTGCTTTTCGCAGAACGCGCACGTGGATTTCTACCAACGTGCTAAGCATGCCGATGCTGCTCTTTTTAGCACCCGCGCACGGATTCGTGCGAAAACGCGTTTTAAGCATGCACATGCATCTTTTGGTAGACGAGATTGAAGTTTTCTGCAAAACCACAAGATGTGCATGCAAATGGTGCTTTTCGCAAAACGCCCACGTGGATTTCTACCAAACAACGTGCTATGTATGCCGATGCTGCTCTTTTTAGCACCCGCGCACGGATTTGTGCGAAAACGCGTTTTAAGCATGCACATGCATCGTTTGGTAGACGAGATTGAAGTTTTCTGCAAAACCACAAGATGTGCATGCAAATGGTGCTTTTCGCAGAACGCGCACGTAGATTTCTACCAAACAACGTGCTAAGCATGCCGATGCTGCTCTTTTTAGCACCCGCGCACGGATTCGTGCGAAAACGCGTTTTAAGCATGCACATGCATCTTTTGGTAGACGAGATTGAAGTTTTCTGCAAAACCACAAGATGCGCATGCAAATGGTGCTTTTCGCAGAACGCGCACGTGGATTTCTACCAAACAACGTGCTAAGCATGCCGATGCTGCTCTTTTTAGCACCCGCGCACGGATTCGTGCGAAAACGCGTTTTAAGCAGTGCACATGCATCTTTTGGTAGACGAGATTGAAGTTTTCTGCAAAACCACAAGATGTGCATGCAAATGGTGCTTTTCGCAGAACGCGCACGTGGATTTCTACCAAACAACATGCTAAGCATGCCGATGCTGCTCTTTTTAGCACCCGCGCACGGATTCGTGCGAAAACGCGTTTTAAGCATGCACATTCATCTTTTGGTAGACGAGATTGAAGTTTTCTGCAAAACCACAATATGTGCATGCAAATGGTGCTTTTCGCAGAACGCGCACGTGGATTTTCTACCAAACAACGTACTAAGCATGCCGATGCTGCTCTTTTTAGCACCCGCGCACGGATTCGTGCGAAAACGCGTTTTAAGCATGCACATGCATCTTTTGGTAGACGAGATTGAAGTTTTCTGCAAAACCACAATATGTGCATGCAAATGGTGCTTTTCGGAGAACGCGCACGTGGATTTCTACCAAACAACGTGCTAAGCATGCCGATGCTGCTCTTTTTAGCACCCGCGCACGGATTTGTGCGAAAACGCGTTTTAAGCATGCACATGCATCTTTTGGTAGACGAGATTGAAGTTTTCTGCAAAACCACAAGATGTGCATGCAAATGGTGCTTTTCGCAGAACGCGCACGTGGATTTCTACCAACGTGCTAAGCATGCCGATGCTGCTCTTTTTAGCACCCGCGCACGGATTCGTGCGAAAACGCGTGTTTTAAGCATGCACATGCATCTTTTGGTAGACGAGATTGAAGTTTTCTGCAAAACCACAAGATGTGCATGCAAATGGTGCTTTCGCAGAACGCGCACGTGGATTTCTACCAAACAACGTGCTAAGCATGCCGATGCTGCTCTTTTTAGCACCCGCGCACGGATTCATGCGAAAACGCGTTTTAAGCATGCACATGCATCTTTTGGTAGACGAGATTGAAGTTTTCTGCAAAACCACAATATGTGCATGCAAATGGTGCTTTTCGCAGAACGTGCACGTGGATTTCTACCAAACAACGTGCTAAGCATGCCGATGCTGCGCTTTTTAGCACCCACGCACGGGTTCGTGCGAAAACGCGTTTTAAGCATGCACATGCATCTTTTGGTAGACGAGATTGAAGTTTTCTGCAAAACCACAAGATGTGCATGCAAATGGTGCTTTTCGCAGAACGCCCACGTGGATTTCTACCAAACAACGTGCTAAGCATGCCGATGCTGCTCTTTTTAGCACCCGCGCACGTATTTGTGCGGAAAACGCGTTTTAAGCATGCACATGCATCTTTGGTAGACGAGATTGAAGTTTTCTGCAAAACCACAAGATGTGCATGCAAATGGTGCTTTTCGCAGAACGCGCACGTGGATTTCTACCAAACAACGTGCTAAGCATGCCGATGCTGCTCTTTTTAGCACCCGCGCACGGATTCGTGCGAAAACGCGTTTTTAGGCATGCACATGCATCTTTTGGTAGACGAGATTGAAGTTTTCTGCAAAACCACAAGATGTGCATGCAAATGGTGCTTTTCGCAGAACGCGCACGTGGATTTCTACCAAACAACATGCTAAGCATGCCGATTGCTGCTCTTTTTAGCACCCGCGCACGGATTCGTGCGAAAACGCGTTTTAAGCATGCACATTCATCTTTTGGTAGACGAGATTGAAGTTTTCTGCAAAACCACAATATGTGCATGCAAATGGTGCTTTTCGCAGAACGCGCACGTGGATTTCTACCAAACAACGTACTAAGCATGCCGATGCTGCTCTTTTTAGCACCCGCGCACGGATTCGTGCGAAAACGCGTTTTAAGCATGCACATGCATCTTTTGGTAGACGAGATTGAAGTTTTCTGCAAAACCACAATATGTGCATGCAAATGGTGCTTTTCGGAGAACGCGCACGTGGATTTCTACCAAACAACGTGCTAAGCATGCCGATGCTGCTCTTTTTAGCACCCGCGCACGGATTTGTGCGAAAACGCGTTTTAAGCATGCACATGCATCTTTTGGTAGACGAGATTGAAGTTTTCTGCAAAACCACAAGATGTGCATGCAAATGGTGCTTTTCGCAGAACGCGCACGTGGATTTCTACCAACGTGCTAAGCATGCCGATGCTGCTCTTTTTAGCACCCGCGCACGGATTCGTGCGAAAACGCGTTTTAAGCATGCACATGCATCTTTTGGTAGACGAGATTGAAGTTTTCTGCAAAACCACAAGATGTGCATGCAAATGGTGCTTTTCGCAGAACGCGCACGTGGATTTCTACCAAACAACGTGCTAAGCATGCCGATGCTGCTCTTTTTAGCACCCGCGCACGGATTCATGCGAAAACGCGTTTTAAGCATGCACATGCATCTTTTGGTAGACGAGATTGAAGTTTTCTGCAAAACCACAATATGTGCATGCAAATGGTGCTTTTCGCAGAACGTGCACGTGGATTTCTACCAAACAACCGTGCTAAGCATGCCGATGCTGCTCTTTTAGCACCCGCGCACGGGTTCGTGCGAAAACGCGTTTTAAGCATGCACATGCATCTTTTGGTAGACGAGATTGAAGTTTTTCTGCAAAACCACAAGATGTGCATGCAAATGGTGCTTTTCGCAGAACGCCCACGTGGATTTCTACCAAACAACGTGCTAAGCATGCCGATGCTGCTCTTTTTAGCACCCGCGCACGTATTTGTGCGAAAACGCGTTTTAAGCATGCACATGCATCTTTTGGTAGACGAGATTGAAGTTTTCTGCAAAACCACAAGATGTGCATGCAAATGGTGCTTTTCGCAGAACGCGCACGTGGATTTCTACCAAACAACGTGCTAAGCATGCCGATGCTGCTCTTTTTAGCACCCGCGCACGGCTTCGTGCGAAAACGCGTTTTAAGCATGCACATGCATCTTTTGGTAGAGGAGATTGAAGTTTTCTGCAAAACCACAAGATGTGCATGCAAATGGTGCTTTTCGCAGAACGCGCACGTGGATTTCTACCAAACAACGTGCTAAGCATGCCGATGCTGCTGTTTTTAGCACCCGCGCACGGATTCGTGCGAAAACGCGTTTTAAGCATGCACATGCATCTTTTGGTAGACGAGATTGAAGTTTTCTGCAAAACCACAAGATGTGCATGCAAATGGTGCTTTTCGCAGAACGCGCACGTGGATTTCTACCAAACAACGTGCTAAGCATGCCGATGCTGCTCTTTTTAGCACCCGCGCACGGATTCGTGCGAAAACGCGTTTTAAGCATGCACATGCATCTTTTGGTAGACGAGATTGAAGTTTTCTGCAATACCACAAGATGTGCATGCAAATGGTGCTTTTGGCAGAACGCGCACGTGGATTTCTACCAAACGACGTGCTAAGCATGCGATGCTGCTCTTTTTAGCACCCGCGCACGGATTCGTGCGAAAACGCGTTTTAAGCATGCACATGCATCTTTTGGTAGACGCGGATGAAGTTTTCTGCAAAACCACAAGATGTGCATGCAAATGGTGCTCTTGGCAGAACGCGCACGTGGATTTCTACCAAACGACGTGCTAAGCATGCCGATGCTGCTCTTTTTAGCACCCGCGCACGGATTTGTGCGAAAACGCGTTTTAAGCATGCACATGCATCTTTTGGTAGACGAGATTGAAGTTTTCTGCAAAACCACAAGATGTGCATGCAAATGATGCTTTTCGCAGAACGCGCACGTGGATTTCTACCAAACAACGTGCTAAGCATGACGATGCTGCTCTTTTTAGCACCCGCGCACGGATTCGTGCGAAAACGCGTTTTAAGCATGCACATGCATCTTTTGGTAGACGAGATTGAAGTTTTCTGCAAAACCACAAGATGTGCATGCAAATGGTGCTTTTCGCAGAACGCGCACGTGGATTTCTACCAAACAACGTGCTAAGCATGCCGATGCTGCTCTTTTTAGCACCCGCGCACGGATTCGTGCGAAAACGCGTTTTAAGCATGCACATGCATCTTTTGGTAGACGAGATTGAAGTTTTCTGCAAAACCACAAGATGTGCATGCAAATGGTGCTTTCCGCAGAACGCGCACGTGGATTTCTACCAAACAACGTGCTAAGCATGCCGATGCTGCTCTTTTTAGCACCCGCGCACGGATTCGTGCGAAAACGCGTTTTAAGCATGCACATGCATTTTTTGGTAGACGCGGATGAAGTTTTCTGCAAAACCACAAGATGTGCATGCAAATGGTGCTCTTGGCAGAACGCGCACGTGGATTTCTACCAAACGACGTGCTAAGCATGGCGATGCTGCTCTTTTAGCACCCGCGCACGGATTTGTGCGAAAACGCGTTTTAAGCATGCACATGCATCTTTGGTAGACGAGATTGAAGTTTTCTGCAAAACCACAAGATGTGCATGCAAATGGTGCTCTTGGCAGAACGCGTACGTGGATTTCTACCAAACGACGTGCTAAGCATGCCGATGCTGCTCTTTTTAGCACCCCGCGCACGGATTCGTGCGAAAACGCGTTTTAAGCATGCACATGCATCTTTTGGTAGACGAGATTGAAGTTTTCTGCAAAACCGCAAGATGTGCATGCAAATGGTGCTTTTCGCACAACGCGCACGTGGAGTTCTACCAAACAACGTGCTAAGCATGCCGATGCTGCTCTTTTAGCACCCGCGCACGGATTCGTGCGAAAACGCGTTTTAAGCATGCACATGCATCTTTTGGTAGACGAGATTGAAGTTTTCTGCAAAACCACAAGATGTGCATGCAAATGGTGCTTTTCGCAGAACGCGCACGTGGATTTCTACCAAACAACGTGCTAAGCATGCCGATGCTGCTCTTTTTAGCACCCGCGCACGGATTCGTGCGAAAACGCGTTTTAAGCATGCACGTGCATCTTTTGGTAGACGAGATTGAAGTTTTCTGCAAAACCACAAGATGTGCATGCAAATGGTGCTTTTCGCAGAACGCGCACGTGGATTTCTACCAACGTGCTAAGCATGCCGATGCTGCTCTTTTTAGCACCCGCGCACGGATTCGTGCGAAAACGCGTTTTAAGCATGCACATGCATCTTTTGGTAGACGAGATTGAAGTTTTCTGCAAAACCACAAGATGTGCATGCAAATGGTGCTTTTCGCAGAACGCGCACGTGGATTTCTACCAAACAACGTGCTAAGCATGCCGATGCTGCTCTTTTTAGCACCCGCGCACGGATTCGTGCGAAAACGCGTTTTAAGCATGCACATGCATCTTTTGGTAGACGAAATTGAAGTTTTCTGCAAAAACCACAAGATGTGCATGCAAATGGTGCTTTTCGCAGAATGCGCACGTGGATTTCTACCAAACAACGTGCTAAGCATGCCGATGCTGCTCTTTTTAGCACCCGCGCACGGATTCGTGCCAAAACGCGTTTTAAGCATGCACATGCATCTTTTGTAGACGAGATTGAAGTTTTCTGCAAAAACCACAAGATGTGCATGCAAATGGTGCTTTTCGCAGAACGCGCACGTGGATTTCTACCAAACAACGTGCTAAGCATGCCGATGCTGCTCTTTTTAGCACCCGCGCACGGATTCGTGCGAAAACGCGTTTTAAGCATGCACATGCATCTTTTGGTAGACGAGATTGAAGTTTTCTGCAAAACCACAAGATGTGCATGCAAATGGTGCTTTTCGCAGAACGCGCACGTGGATTTCTACCAAACAACGTGCTAAGCATGCCGATGCTGCTCTTTTTAGCACCCGCGCACGGATTCGTGCGAAAACGCGTTTTAAGCATGCACATGCATCTTTTGGTAGACGAGATTGAAGTTTTCTGCAAAACCACAAGATGTGCATGCAAATGGTGCTTTTCGCAGAACGCGCACGTGGATTTCTACCAACGTGCTAAGCATGCCGATGCTGCTCTTTTTAGCACCCGCGCACGGATTCGTGCGAAAACGCGTTTTAAGCATGCACATGCATCTTTTGGTAGACGAGATTGAAGTTTTCTGCAAAACCACAAGATGTGCATGCAAATGGTGCTTTTCGCAGAACGCGCACGTGGATTTCTACCAAACAACGTGCTAAGCATGCCGATGCTGCTCTTTTTAGCACCCGCGCACGGATTCGTGCGAAAACGCGTTTTAAGCATGCACATGCATCTTTTGGTAGACGAAATTGAAGTTTTCTGCAAAACCACAAGATGTGCATGCAAATGGTGCTTTTCGCAGAATGCGCACGTGGATTTCTACCAAACAACGTGCTAAGCATGCCGATGCTGCTCTTTTTAGCACCCGCGCACGGATTCGTGCGAAAACGCGTTTTAAGCATGCACAAGCATCTTTTGGTAGACGAGATTGAAGTTTTCTGCAAAACCACAATATGTGCATGCAAATGGTGCTTTTCGCAGAACGCGCACGTGGATTTCTACCAAACAACGTGCTAAGCATGCCGATGCTGGTCTTTTTAGCACCCGCGCACGGATTCGTGCGAAAACGCGTTTTAAGCATGCACATGCATCTTTTGGTAGACGCGGATGAAGTTTTCTGCAAAACCACAAGATGTGCATGCAAATGGTGCTCTTGGCAGAACGCGCACGTGGATTTCTACCAAACGACGTGCTAAGCATGCCGATGCTGCTCTTTTTAGCACCCGCGCACGGATTTGTGCGAAAACGCGTTTTAAGCATGCACATGCATCTTTTGGTAGACGAGATTGAAGTTTTCTGCAAAACCACAAGATGTGCATGCAAATGATGCTTTTCGCAGAACGCGCACGTGGATTTCTACCAAACAACGTGCTAAGCATGACGATGCTGCTCTTTTTAGCACCCGCGCACGGATTCGTGCGAAAACGCGTTTTAAGCATGCACATGCATCTTTTGGTAGACGAGATTGAAGTTTTCTGCAAAACCACAAGATGTGCATGCAAATGGTGCTTTTCGCAGAACGCGCACGTGGATTTCTACCAAACAACGTGCTAAGCATGCCGATGCTGCTCTTTTTAGCACCCGCGCACGGATTCGTGCGAAAACGCGTTTTAAGCATGCACATGCATCTTTTGGTAGACGAGATTGAAGTTTTCTGCAAAACCACAAGATGTGCATGCAAATGGTGCTTTCCGCAGAACGCGCACGTGGATTTCTACCAAACAACGTGCTAAGCATGCCGATGCTGCTCTTTTTAGCACCCGCGCACGGATTCGTGCGAAAACGCGTTTTAAGCATGCACATGCATTTTTTGGTAGACGCGGATGAAGTTTTCTGCAAAACCACAAGATGTGCATGCAAATGGTGCTCTTGGCAGAACGCGCACGTGGATTTCTACCAAACGACGTGCTAAGCATGGCGATGCTGCTCTTTTTAGCACCCGCGCACGGATTTGTGCGAAAACGCGTTTTAAGCATGCACATGCATCTTTTGGTAGACGAGATTGAAGTTTTCTGCAAAACCACAAGATGTGCATGCAAATGGTGCTCTTGGCAGAACGCGTACGTGGATTTCTACCAAACGACGTGCTAAGCATGCCGATGCTGCTCTTTTTAGCACCCGCGCACGGATTCGTGCGAAAACGCGTTTTAAGCATGCACATGCATCTTTTGGTAGACGAGATTGAAGTTTTCTGCAAAACCGCAAGATGTGCATGCAAATGGTGCTTTTCGCACAACGCGCACGTGGAGTTCTACCAAACAACGTGCTAAGCATGCCGATGCTGCTCTTTTTAGCACCCGCGCACGGATTCGTGCGAAAACGCGTTTTAAGCATGCACATGCATCTTTTGGTAGACGAGATTGAAGTTTTCTGCAAAACCACAAGATGTGCATGCAAATGGTGCTTTTCGCAGAACGCGCACGTGGATTTCTACCAAACAACGTGCTAAGCATGCCGATGCTGCTCTTTTTAGCACCCGCGCACGGATTCGTGCGAAAACGCGTTTTAAGCACGCACATGCATCTTTTGGTAGACGAGATTGAAGTTTTCTGCAATACCACAAGATGTGCATGCAAATGGTGCTTTTGGCAGAACGCGCACGTGGATTTCTACCAAACGACGTGCTAAGCATGCCGATGCTGCTCTTTTTAGCACCCGCGCACGGATTCGTGCGAAAACGCGTTTTAAGCATGCACATGCATCTTTTGGTAGACGCGGATGAAGTTTTCTGCAAAACCACAAGATGTGCATGCAAATGGTGCTCTTGGCAGAACGCGCACGTGGATTTCTACCAAACGACGTGCTAAGCATGCCGATGCTGCTCTTTTTAGCACCCGCGCACGGATTTGTGCGAAAACGCGTTTTAAGCATGCACATGCATCTTTTGGTAGACGAGATTGAAGTTTTCTGCAAAACCACAAGATGTGCATGCAAATGATGCTTTTCGCAGAACGCGCACGTGGATTTCTACCAAACAACGTGCTAAGCATGACGATGCTGCTCTTTTTAGCACCCGCGCACGGATTCGTGCGAAAACGCGTTTTAAGCATGCACATGCATCTTTTGGTAGACGAGATTGAAGTTTTCTGAAAAACCACAAGATGTGCATGCAAATGGTGCTTTTCGCAGAACGCGCACGTGGATTTCTACCAAACAACGTGCTAAGCATGCCGATGCTGCTCTTTTTAGCACCCGCGCACGGATTCGTGCGAAAACGCGTTTTAAGCATGCACATGCATCTTTTGGTAGACGAGATTGAAGTTTTCTGCAAAACCACAAGATGTGCATGCAAATGGTGCTTTCCGCAGAACGCGCACGTGGATTTCTACCAAACAACGTGCTAAGCATGCCGATGCTGCTCTTTTTAGCACCCGCGCACGGATTCGTGCGAAAACGCGTTTTAAGCATGCACATGCATTTTTTGGTAGACGCGGATGAAGTTTTCTGCAAAACCACAAGATGTGCATGCAAATGGTGCTCTTGGCAGAACGCGCACGTGGATTTCTACCAAACGACGTGCTAAGCATGGCGATGCTGCTCTTTTTAGCGCCCGCGCACGGATTTGTGCGAAAACGCGTTTTAAGCATGCACATGCATCTTTTGGTAGACGAGATTGAAGTTTTCTGCAAAACCACAAGATGTGCATGCAAATGGTGCTCTTGGCAGAACGCGTACGTGGATTTCTACCAAACGACGTGCTAAGCATGCCGATGCTGCTCTTTTTAGCACCCGCGCACGGATTCGTGCGAAAACGCGTTTTAAGCATGCACATGCATCTTTTGGTAGACGAGATTGAAGTTTTCTGCAAAACCGCAAGATGTGCATGCAAATGGTGCTTTTCGCACAACGCGCACGTGGAGTTCTACCAAACAACGTGCTAAGCATGCCGATGCTGCTCTTTTTAGCACCCGCGCACGGATTCGTGCGAAAACGCGTTTTAAGCATGCACATGCATCTTTTGGTAGACGAGATTGAAGTTTTCTGCAAAACCACAAGATGTGCATGCAAATGGTGCTTTTCGCAGAACGCGCACGTGGATTTCTACCAAACAACGTGCTAAGCATGCCGATGCTGCTCTTTTTAGCACCCGCGCACGGATTCGTGCGAAAACGCGTTTTAAGCATGCACATGCATCTTTTGGTAGACGAGATTGAAGTTTTCTGCAAAAACACAAGATGTGCATGCAAATGGTGCTTTTCGCAGAACGCGCACGTGGATTTCTACCAAACAACGTGCTAAGCATGCCGATGCTGCTCTTTTTAGCACCCGCGCACGGATTCGTGCGAAAACGCGTTTTAAGCATGCACATGCATCTTTTGGTAGACGAGATTGAAGTTTTCTGCAAAACCACAAGATGTGCATGCAAATGGTGCTTTTCGCAGAACGCGCACGTGGATTTCTACCAAACAACGTGCTAAGCATGCCGATGCTGCTCTTTTTAGCACCCGCGCACGGATTCGTGCGAAAACGCGTTTTAAGCATGCACATGCATCTTTTGGTAGACGAGATTGAAGTTTTCTGCAAAACCACAAGATGTGCATGCAAATGGTGCTTTTCGCAGAACGCGCACGTGGATTTCTACCAACGTGCTAAGCATGCCGATGCTGCTCTTTTTAGCACCCGCGCACGGATTCGTGCGAAAACGCGTTTTAAGCATGCACATGCATCTTTTGGTAGACGAGATTGAAGTTTTCTGCAAAACCACAAGATGTGCATGCAAATGGTGCTTTTCGCAGAACGCGCACGTGGATTTCTACCAAACAACGTGCTAAGCATGCCGATGCTGCTCTTTTTAGCACCCGCGCACGGATTCGTGCGAAAACGCGTTTTAAGCATGCACATGCATCTTTTGGTAGACGAAATTGAAGTTTTCTGCAAAACCACAAGATGTGCATGCAAATGGTGCTTTTCGCAGAATGCGCACGTGGATTTCTACCAAACAACGTGCTAAGCATGCCGATGCTGCTCTTTTTAGCACCCGCGCACGGATTCGTGCGAAAACGCGTTTTAAGCATGCACATGCATCTTTTGGTAGACGAGATTGAAGTTTTCTGCAAAACCACAATATGTGCATGCAAATGGTGCTTTTCGCAGAACGCGCACGTGGATTTCTACCAAACAACGTGCTAAGCATGCCGATGCTGCTCTTTTTAGCACCAGCGCACGGATTCGTGCGAAAACGCGTTTTAAGCATGCACATGCATCTTTTGGTAGACGAGATTGAAGTTTTCTGCAAAACCACAACATGTGCATGCAAATGGTGCTTTTCGCAGAACGCCCACGTGGATTTCTACCAAACAACGTGCTAAGCATGCCGATGCTGCTCTTTTTAGCACCCGCGCACGTATTTGTGCGAAAACGCGTTTTAAGCATGCACATGCATCTTTTGGTAGACGAGATTGAAGTTTTCTGCAAAACCACAAGATGTGCATGCAAATGGTGCTTTTCGCAGAACGCGCACGTGGATTTCTACCAAACAACGTGCTAAGCATGCCGATGCTGCTCTTTTTAGCACCCGCGCACGGATTCGTGCGAAAACGCGTTTTAAGCATGCACATGCATCTTTTGGTAGAGGAGATTGAAGTTTTCTGCAAAACCACAAGATGTGCATGCAAATGGTGCTTTTCGCAGAACGCGCACGTGGATTTCTACCAAACAACGTGCTAAGCATGCCGATGCTGCTCTTTTTAGCACCCGCGCACGGATTCGTGCGAAAACGCGTTTTAAGCATGCACATGCATCTTTTGGTAGACGCGGATGAAGTTTTCTGCAAAACCACAAGATGTGCATGCAAATGGTGCTTTTGGCAGAACGCGCACGTGGATTTCTACCAAACAACGTGCTAAGCATGCCGATGCTGCTCTTTTTAGCACCCGCGCACGGATTCGTGCGAAAACGCGTTTTAAGCATGCACATGCATCTTTTGGTAGACGAGGTTGAAGTTTTCTGCAAAACCACAAGATGTGCATGCAAATGGTGCTTTTCGCAGAACGCGCACGTGGATTTCTACCAAACAACGTGCTAAGCATGCGATGCTGCTCTTTTTAGCACCCGCGCACGGATTCGTGCGAAAACGCGTTTTAAGCATGCACATGCATCTTTTGGTAGACGAGATTGAAGTTTTCTGTAAAACCACAAGATGTGCATGCAAATGGTGCTTTTCGCAGAACGCGCACGTGGATTTCTACCAAACAACGTGCTAAGCATGCCGATGCTGCTCTTTTTAGCACCCGCGCACGGATTCGTGCGAAAACGCGTTTTAAGCATGCACATGCATCTTTTGGTAGACGCGGATGTTTTCTGCAAAAGCACAAGATGTGCATGCAAATGGTGCTTTTCGCAGAACGCGCACATGAATTTCTACCAAACAACGTGCTAAGCATGCCGATGCTGCTCTTTTTAGCACCCGCGCACGGATTCGTGCGAAAACGCGTTTTAAGCTTGCACACGCATCTTTTGGTAGACGCGGATGAAGTTTTCTGCAAAACCACAAGATGTGCATGCAAATGGTGGTTTTGGCAGAACGCGCACGTGGATTTCTACCAAACGACGTGCTAAGCATGCCGATGCTGCTCTTTTTAGCACCCGCGCACGGATTCGTGCGAAAACGCGTTTTTAAGCATGCACATGCATCTTTTGGTAGACGCGGATGAAGTTTTCTGCAAAACCACAAGATGTGCATGCAAATGGTGCTCTTGGCAGAACGCGCACGTGGATTTCTACCAAACGACGTGCTAAGCATGCCGATGCTGCTCTTTTTAGCACCCGCGCACGGATTTGTGCGAAAACGCGTTTTAAGCATGCACATGCATCTTTTGGTAGACGAGATTGAAGTTTTCTGCAAAACCACAAGATGTGCATGCAAATGGTGCTTTTGGCAGAACGCGCACGGTGGATTTCTACCAAACGACGTGCTAAGCATGCCGATGCTGCTCTTTTTAGCACCCGCGCACGGATTCGCGCGAAAACGCGTTTTAAGCATGCACATGCATCTTTTGGTAGACGCGGATGAAGTTTTCTGCAAAACCACAAGATGTGCATGCAAATGGTGCTTTTGGCAGAACGCGCACGTGGATTTCTACCAAACGACGTGCTAAGCATGCCGATGCTGCTCTTTTTAGCACCCGCGCACGGATTCGTGCGGAAAACGCGTTTTAAGCATGCACATGCATCTTTTGGTAGACGAGATTGAAGTTTTCTGCAAAACCACAAGATGTGCATGCAAATGGTGCTTTTCGCAGAACGCGCACGTGGATTTCTACCAAACAACGTGCTAAGCATGCCGATGCTGGCTCTTTTTAGCACCCGCGCACGGATTCGTGCGAAAACGCGTTTTAAGCATGCACATGCATCTTTTGGTAGACGAGATTGAAGTTTTCTGCAAAACCACAATATGTGCATGCAAATGGTGCTTTTCGCAGAACGCGCACGTGGATTTCTACCAAACAACGTGCTAAGCATGCCGATTCTGCTCTTTTTAGCACCCGCGCACGTATTTGTGCGAAAACGCGTTTTAAGCATGCACATGCATCTTTTGGTAGACGAGATTGAAGTTTTCTGCAAAACCACAAGATGTGCATGCAAATGGTGCTTTTCGCAGAACGCGCACGTGGATTTCTACCAAACAACGTGCTAAGCATGCCGATGCTGCTCTTTTTAGCACCCGCGCACGGATTCGTGCGAAAACGCGTTTTAAGCATGCACATGCATCTTTTGGTAGAGGAGATTGAAGTTTTCTGCAAAACCACAAGTTGTGCATGGCAAATGGTGCTTTTCGCAGAACGCGCACGTGGATTTCTACCAAACAACGTGCTAAGCATGCCGATGCTGCTCTTTTTAGCACCCGCGCACGGATTCGTGCGAAAACGCGTTTTAAGCATGCACATGCATCTTTTGGTAGACGAGATTGAAGTTTTCTGCAAAACCACAAGATGTGCATGCAAATGGTGCTTTTCGCAGAACGCGCACGTGGATTTCTACCAAACAACGTGCTAAGCATGCCGATGCTGCTCTTTTTAGCACCCGCGCACGGATTCGTGCGAAAACGCGTTTTAAGCATGCACATGCATCTTTTGGTAGACGAGATTGAAGTTTTCTGCAAAACCACAAGATGTGCATGCAAATGGTGCTTTTCGCAGAACGCGCACGTGGATTTTTACCAAACAACGTGCTAAGGATGCCGATGCTGCTCTTTTTAGCACCCGCGCACGGATTCGTGCGAAAGCGCGTTTTAAGCATGCACATGCATCTTTTGGTAGACGAGATTGAAGTTTTCTGCAAAACCACAAGATGTGCATGCAAATGGTGCTTTTCGCAGAACGCGCACGTGGATTTCTACCAAACAACGTGCTAAGCATGCCGATGCTGCTCTTTTTAGCACCCGCGCACGGATTCGTGCGAAAACGCGTTTTAAGCATGCACATGCATCTTTTGGTAGACGAGATTGAAGTTTTCTGCAAAACCACAAGATGTGCATGCAAATGGTGCTTTTCGCAGAACCCGCACGTGGATTTCTACCAAACAACGTGCTAAGCATGCCGATGCTGCTCTTTTTAGCACCCGCGCACGGATTCGTGCGAAAACGCGTTTTAAGCTATGCACATGCATCTTTTGGTAGACGAGATTGAAGTTTTCTGCAAAACCACAATATGTGCATGCAAATGGTGCTTTTCGCAGAACGCGCACGTGGATTTCTACCAAACAACGTGCTAAGCATGCCGATGCTGCTCTTTTTAGCACCCGCGCACGGATTCGTGCGAAACGCGTTTTAAGCATGCACATGCATCTTTTGGTAGACGAGATTGAAGTTTTCTGCAAAACCACAAGATGTGCATGCAAATGGTGCTTTTCGCAGAACGCCCACGTGGATTTCTACCAAACAACGTGCTAAGCATGCCGATGCTGCTCTTTTTAGCACCCGCGCACGTATTTGTGCGAAAACGCGTTTTAAGCATGCACATGCATCTTTTGGTAGACGAGATTGAAGTTTTCTGCAAAACCACAAGATGTGCATGCAAATGGTGCTTTTCGCAGAACGCGCACGTGGATTTCTACCAAACAACGTGCTAAGCATGCCGATGCTGCTCTTTTTAGCACCCGCGCACGGATTCGTGCGAAAACGCGTTTTAAGCATGCACATGCATCTTTTGGTAGAGGAGATTGAAGTTTTCTGCAAAACCACAAGATGTGCATGCAAATGGTGCTTTTCGCAGAACGCGCACGTGGATTTCTACCAAACAACGTGCTAAGCATGCCGATGCTGCTCTTTTTAGCACCCGCGCACGGATTCGTGCGAAAACGCGTTTTAAGCATGCACATGCATCTTTTGGTAGACGCGGATGAAGTTTTCTGCAAAACCACAAGATGTGCATGCAAATGGTTCTTTTAGCAGAACGCGCACGTGGATTTCTACCAAACAACGTGCTAAGCATGCCGATGCTGCTCTTTTTAGCACCCGCGCACGGATTCGTGCGAAAACGCGTTTTAAGCATGCACATGCATCTTTTGGTAGACGAGATTGAAGTTTTCTGCAAAACCACAAGAGGTGCATGCAAATGGTGCTTTTCGCAGAACGCGCACGTGGATTTCTACCAAACAACGTGCTAAGCATGCCGATGCTGCTCTTTTTAGCACCCGCGCACGGATTCGTGCGAAAACGCGTTTTAAGCATGCACATGCATCTTTTGGTAGACGAGATTGAAGTTTTCTGCAAAACCACAAGATGTGCATGCAAATGGTGCTTTTCGCAGAACGCGCACGTGGATTTCTACCAAACAACGTGCTAAGCATGCCGATGCTGCTCTTTTTAGCACCCGCGCACGGATTCGTGCGAAAACGCGTTTTAAGCATGCACATGCATCTTTTGGTAGACGCGGATGAAGTTTTCTGCAAAACCACAAGATGTGCATGCAAATGGTGCTTTTCGCAGAACGCGCACGTGGATTTCTACCAAACAACGTGCTAAGCATGCCGATGCTGCTCTTTTTAGCACCCGCGCACGGATTCGTGCGAAAACGCGTTTTAAGCTTGCACATGCATCTTTTGGTAGACGCGGATGAAGTTTTCTGCAAAACCACAAGATGTGCATGCAAATGGTGCTTTTGGCAGAACGCGCACGTGGATTTCTACCAAACGACGTGCTAAGCATGCCGATGCTGCTCTTTTTAGCACCCGCGCACGGATTCGTGCGAAAACGCGTTTTAAGCATGCACATGCATCTTTTGGTAGACGCGGATGAAGTTTTCTGCAAAACCACAAGATGTGCATGCAAATGGTGCTCTTGGCAGAACGCGCACGTGGATTTCTACCAAACGACGTGCTAAGCATGCCGATGCTGCTCTTTTTAGCACCCGTGCACGGATTTGTGCGAAAACGCGTTTTAAGCATGCACATGCATCTTTTGGTAGACGAGATTGAAGTTTTCTGCAAAACCACAGGATGTGCATGCAAATGGTGCTTTTGGCAGAACGCGCACGTGGATTTCTACCAAACTACGTGCTAAGCATGCCGATGCTGCTCTTTTTAGCACCCGCGCACGGATTCGCGCGAAAACGCGTTTTAAGCATGCACATGCATCTTTTGGTAGACGCGGATGAAGTTTTCTGCAAAACCACAAGATGTGCATGCAAATGGTGCTTTTGGCAGAACGCGCACGTGGATTTCTACCAAACGACGTGCTAAGCATGCCGATGCTGCTCTTTTTAGCACCCGCGCACGGATTTGTGCGAAAACGCGTTTTAAGCATGCACATGCATCTTTTGGTAGAGGAGATTGAAGTTTTCTGCAAAACCACAAGATGTGCATGCAAATGGTGCTTTTCGCAGAACGCGCACGTGGATTTCTACCAAACAACGTGCTAAGCATGCCGATGCTGCTCTTTTTAGCACCCGCGCACGGATTCGTGCGAAAACGCGTTTTAAGCATGCACATGCATCTTTTGGTAGACGCGGATGAAGTTTTCTGCAAAACCACAAGATGTGCATGCAAATGGTTCTTTTAGCAGAACGCGCACGTGGATTTCTACCAAACAACGTGCTAAGCATGCCGATGCTTGCTCTTTTTAGCACCCGCGCACGGATTCGTGCGAAAACGCGTTTTAAGCATGCACATGCATCTTTTGGTAGACGAGATTGAAGTTTTCTGCAAAACCACAAGAGGTGCATGCAAATGGTGCTTTTCGCAGAACGCGCACGTGGATTTCTACCAAACAACGTGCTAAGCATGCCGATGCTGCTCTTTTTAGCACCCGCGCACGGATTCGTGCGAAAACGCGTTTTAAGCATGCACATGCATCTTTTGGTAGACGAGATTGAAGTTTTCTGCAAAACCACAAGATGTGCATGCAAATGGTGCTTTTCGCAGAACGCGCACGTGGATTTCTACCAAACAACGTGCTAAGCATGCCGATGCTGCTCTTTTTAGCACCCGCGCACGGATTCGTGCGAATGTAGAATTCCTCTCCCTTGCACTACTTTAGTGTTTGCCGAGTGTGTTGAGTGTACGCAGCGTGATTGGAGTCACCCCTGGCTTGCTGTCACCTGCACATTGTCTGTGCTGCTGCCCCGGACTACGATCGAGCCACGCCGGGTGATGGTGATGCTGTGGCCAGTTCGGCGCAGCGACTTCGGCGGCCTCCTGCATCCAGCTCACAACCCTCGGCGGCGGACAAAAGAGCCGGTGGTCACCGACAGCTACGGCGACTCTTGCCAGCAGGGCGCGTCGGCGCGAGCGACGCTTGCTCGTACCGACTACTGCGTCGTCGTCTCCGGAGTCCTGGCCTGGAATCGTGCTGTCAAGTCTGCAAAGCTGCTGCTGTGACCAGCGGACGCCAGCGGTGTACCCAAGGACAATGTCGGCTCGCATGCTATGGACAGCGTGTGGACATTTCCTCAGCGCGGCCACTGTTGCATGTACTATCTTGTTGCAAAGCATGGGTTG